>NW_019272623.1:0-16372 GCF_002738345.1 Cucurbita maxima | reverse complement strand
AGTTCTTCAAATCGAACCCTACTTCGAAAACCCAAATCGTGGAAGTTTGAAGTACGTGCTAAAAAAACTGAGTCACGATCGTCGTTTTTCGAAAGTTTTGTGAGGAATAATAAGGCTTGATGATTTAGAATATTATTTATAAGAAATGGAGTGCATAAAACCGTCAACAGAGTTCTTCAAATCGAACCTTACTTCAGAAACCTGAATCGTGGAAGTTTGAAGTACGTGCTAAAAAAACCGAGTCACGATCGTCGTTTTTCGAAAGTTTTGTGAGGAATGATAAGGCTTGATGATTTATCATATTATTTCTAAGAAACGGAGTGCATAAAACCGTCAACAGAGTTCTTCAAATCGAACCCTACTTCGGAAACCCAAATCGTGGAAGTTTGAAGTACGTGCTAAAAAAACCGAGTCACGATCGTCGTTTTTCGAAAGTTTTGTGAGGAATGATAAGGCTTGATGATTTATCATCTTATTTCTAAGAAACGGAGTGTATACAAACGTCAACAGAGTTCTTCAAATCGAACCCTACTTCGGATACCCAAATCGTGGAAGTTTGAAGTACGTGCTAAAAAAACCGAGTCACGATCGTCGTTTTTCGAAAGTTTTGTGAGGAATGATAAGGCTTGATGATTTATCATATTATTTCTTAGAAACAGATTGCATAAAAACGTCAACAGAGTTCTTCAAATCGAACCCTACTTCGGATGCCCAAATCTGGGAAATTTGAAGTACGTGCTAAAAAAACCGAGTAACGATCGTCGTTTTTCGAAAGTTTTGTGAGGAATGATAAGGCTTGATGATTTATCATATTATTTCTAAGAAACGGAGTGCATAAAACCGTCAACAGAGTTCTTCAAATCAAACCCTACTTCGGAAACCCGAATCGTGGAAGTTTGAAGTACGTGCTAAAAAACCGAGTCACGATCGTCGTTTTTCGAAAGTTTTGTGAGGAATGATAAGGCTTGATGATTTATCATATTATTTCTAAGAAACGGAGTGCATAAAACCGTCAACAGAGTTCTTACAATCGAAACCTACTTCGGAAACCTAAATCGTGGAAATTTGCAGTACGTGCTAAAAAAACCGAGTCACGATCATTTTTCGAGGGTTTGTTGAGGAATGATAAGGCTTGATGATTTATCATATTATTTCTATGAAACGGAGTGCATAAAACCGTCAACAGAGTTCTTCAAATCGAACCCTACTTCGGAAACCCAAATTTGGGAAATTTGAAGTACGTGCTAAAAAAACCGAGTCACGATCGTCGTTTTTGGAAAGTTTTGTGAGGAATGATAAGGCTTGATGATTTATCATCTTATTTCTAAGAAACGGAGTGCATAAAACCGTCAACAGAGTTCTTCAAATCAAACCCTACTTCGGAAACCCGAATCGTGGAAGTTTGAAGTACGTGCTAAAAAAACCGAGTCACGATCGTCGTTTTTCGAAAGTTTTGTGAGGAATGATAAGGCTTGATGATTTATCATCTTATTTCTAAGAAACGGAGTGCATAAAACCGTCAACAGAGTTCTTACAATCGAACCCTACTTCGGAAACCTAAATCGTGGAAATTTGCAGTACGTGCTAAAAAAACCGAGTCACGATCGTCGTTTTTCGAAAGTTTTGTGAGGAATAATAAGGCTTGATGATTTAGAATATAATTTCTAAGAAACGGAGTGCATAAAACCGTCATCAGAGTTCTTCAAATCGAAACCTACTTAGGAAACCCAAATCGTGGAAATTTTAAGTACGTGCTAAAAAAACCGAGTCACGATCGTCGTTTTTGGAATGTTTGGTGAGGAATGATAAGGCTTGATGATTTATCATATTATTTCTAAGAAACGGAGTGCATAAAACCGTCAACAGAGTCCTTCAAATCGAACCCTACTTCGGAAACCCAAATCTGGGAAATTTGAAGTACGTGCTAAAAAAACCAAGTCACGATCGTCGTTTTTCGAAAGTTTTGTGAGGAATGATAAGGCTTGATGATTTATCATATTATTTCTTAGAAACAGATTGCATAAAAACGTCAACAGAGTTCTTCAAATCGAACCCTACTTCGGATGCCCAAATCGTGGAAATTTGAAGTACGTGCTAAAAAAACCGAGTCACGATCGTCGTTTTTCGAAAGTTTTGTGAGGAATGATAAGGCTTGATGATTTATCATATTATTTCTAAGAAACGGAGTGCATAAAACCGTCAACAGAGTTCTTCAAATCAAACCCTACTTCGGAAACCCGAATCGTGGAAGTTTGAAGTACGTGCTAAAAAACCGAGTCACGATCGTCGTTTTTCGAAAGTTTTGTGAGGAATGATAAGGCTTGATGATTTATCATATTATTTCTAAGAAACGGAGTGCATAAAACCGTCAACAGAGTTCTTACAATCGAAACCTACTTCGGAAACCCAAATCGTGGAAGTTTGAAGTACGTGCTAAAAAAACCGAGTCACGATCGTTTTTCGAGGGTTTGTTGAGGAATGATAAGGCTTGATGATTTATCATATTATTTCTATGAAACGGAGTGCATAAAACCATCAACAGAGTTCTTCAAATCGAACCCTACTTCGGAAACCCAAATTTGGGAAATTTGAAGTACGTGCTAAAAAAACCGAGTCACGATCGTCGTTTTTCGAAAGTTTTGTGAGGAATGATAAGGCTTGATGATTTATCATCTTATTTCTACGAAACGGAGTGCATAAAAACGTCAACAAAGTTCTTCAAATCGAACCCTACTTCGAAAACCCAAATCGTGGAAGTTTGAGGTACGTGCTAAAAAAACTGAGTCACGATCGTCGTTTTTAGAAAGTTTTATGAGGAATAATAAGGCTTGATGATTTATAATATTATTTATAAGAAACGGAGTGCATAAAACCGTCAACAGAGTTCTTCAAATCGAACCCTACTTCGGAAACCCAAATCGTGGAAGTTTGAAGTACGTGCTAAAAAAACCGAGTCACGATCGTCGTTTTTCGAAAGTTTTGTGAGGAATGATAAGGCTTGATGATTTATAATATTATTTCTAAGAAACGGAGTGCATAAAACCGTCAACAGAGTTCTTCAAATCGAACCCTACTTCGGAAACCCAAATCGTGGAAGTTTGAAGTACGTGCTAAAAAAACCGAGTCACGATCGTCGTTTTTCGAAAGTTTTGTGAGGAATGATAAGGCTTGATGATTTATAATATTATTTCTAAGAAACGGAGTGCATAAAAACGTCAACAGAGTTCTTCAAATCGAACCCTACTTCGGAAACCCAAATCGTGGAAGTTTGAAGTACGTGCTAAAAAAACCGAGTCACGATCGTCGTTTTTCGAAAGTTTTGTGAGGAATGATAAGGCTTGATGATTTATAATATTATTTCTAAGAAACGGAGTGCATAAAACCGTCAACAGAGTTCTTCAAATCGAACCCTACTTCGGAAACCCAAATCGTGGAAGTTTGAAGTACGTGCTAAAAAAACCGAGTCACGATCGTCGTTTTTCGAAAGTTTTGTGAGGAATGATAAGGCTTGATGATTTATAATATTATTTCTAAGAAACGGAGTGCATAAAACCGTCAACAGAGTTCTTCAAATCGAACCCTACTTCGGAAACCCAAATCGTGGAAGTTTGAAGTACGTGCTAAAAAAACCGAGTCACGATCGTCGTTTTTCGAAAGTTTTGTGAGGAATGATAAGGCTTGATGATTTATAATATTATTTCTAAGAAACGGAGTGCATAAAACCGTCAACAGAGTTCTTCAAATCGAACCCTACTTCGGAAACCCAAATCGTGGAAGTTTGAAGTACGTGCTAAAAAAACCGAGTCACGATCGTCGTTTTTCGAAAGTTTTGTGAGGAATGATAAGGCTTGATGATTTATAATATTATTTCTAAGAAACGGAGTGCATAAAACCGTCAACAGAGTTCTTCAAATCGAACCCTACTTCGGAAACCCAAATCGTGGAAGTTTGAAGTACGTGCAAAAAAAACCGAGTCACGATCGTCGTTTTTCGAAAGTTTTGTGAGGAATGATAAGGCTTGATGATTTAAAATATTATTTCTAAGAAACGGAGTGCATAAAACCGTCAACAGTGTTCTTCAAATCGAACCCTACTTCGGAAACCCAAATCGTGGAAGTTTGAAGTACGTGCTAAAAAAACCGAGTCACGATCGTCGTTTTTCGAAAGTTTTGTGAGGAATGATAAGGCTTGATGATTTATAATATTATTTCTAAGAAACGGAGTGCATAAAACCGTCAACAGAGTTCTTCAAATCGAACCCTACTTCGGAAACCCAAATCGTGGAAGTTTGAAGTACGTGCTAAAAAAACCGAGTCACGATCGTCGTTTTTCGAAAGTTTTGTGAGGAATGATAAGGCTTGATGATTTATAATATTATTTATAAGAAACGGAGTGCATAAAACCGTCAACAGAGTTCTTCAAATCGAACCCTACTTCAGAAACCTGAATCGTGGAAGTTTGAAGTACGTGCTAAAAAAAACCGAGTCACGATCGTCGTTTTTCGAAAGTTTTGTGAGGAATGATAAGGCTTGATGATTTATCATCTTATTTCTAAGAAACGGAGTGCATACAAACGTCAACAGAGGTCTTCAAATCGAACCCTACTTCGGATACCCAAATCGTGGAAGTTTGAAGTACGTGCTAAAAAAACCGAGTCACGATCGTCGTTTTTCGAAAGTTTTGTGAGGAATGATAAGGCTTGATGATTTATCATATTATTTCTAAGAAACGGAGTGCATAAAACCGTCAACAGAGTTCTTCAAATCGAACCCTACTTCGGATGCCCAAATCTGGGAAATTTGAAGTACGTGCTAAAAAAACCGAGTCACGATCGTCGTTTTTCGAAAGTTTTGTGAGGAATGATAAGGCTTGATGATTTATCATATTATTTCTTAGAAACAGATTGCATAAAAACGTCAACAGAGTTCTTCAAATCGAACCCTACTTCGGATGCCCAAATCTGGGAAATTTGAAGTACGTGCTAAAAAAACCGAGTCACGATCGTCGTTTTTCGAAAGTTTTATGAGGAATGATAAGGCTTGATGATTTATCGTATTATTTCTTAGAAACAGATTGCATAAAAACGTCAACAGAGTTCTTCAAATCGAACCCTACTTCGGAAACCCAAATCGTGGAAGTTTGAAGTACGTGCTAAAAAAACCGAGTCACGATCGTCGTTTTTCGAAAGTTTTGTGAGGAATGATAAGGCTTGATGATTTATAATATTATTTCTAAGAAACGGAGTGCATAAAAACGTCAACAGAGTTCTTCAAATCGAACCCTACTTCGGATGCCCAAATCTGGGAAATTTGAAGTACGTGCTAAAAAAACCGAGTCACGATCGTCGTTTTTCGAAAGTTTTGTAAGGAATGATAAGGCTTGATGATTTATCATATTATTTCTAAGAACCGGAGTTCATAAAACCGTCAACAGAGTTCTTCAAATCAAACCCTACTTCGGAAACCCGAATCGTGGAAGTTTGAAGTACGTGCTAAAAAAACCGAGTCACGATCGTCGTTTTTCGAAAGTTTTGTGAGGAATGATAAGGCTTGATGATTTATCATATTATTTCTAAGAAACGGAGTGCATAAAACCGTCAACAGAGTTCTTCAAATCAAACCCTACTTCGGAAACCCGAATCGTGGAAGTTTGAAGTACGTGCTAAAAAACCGAGTCACGATCGTCGTTTTTCGAAAGTTTTGTGAGGAATGATAAGGCTTGTTGATTTATCATAATATTTCTAAGAAACGGAGTGCATAAAACCGTCAACAGAGTTCTTACAATCGAAACCTACTTCGAAAACCTAAATCGTGAAAATTTGAAGTACGTGCTAAAAAAACCGAGTCACGATCGTTTTTCGAGGGTTTGTTGAGGAATGATAAGGCTTGATGATGATTTATCATATTATTTCTATGAAACGGAGTGCATAAAACCGTCAACAGAGTTCTTCAAATCGAACCCTACTTCGGAAACCCAAATCGTGGAAGTTTGAAGTACGTGCTAAAAAAACCGAGTCACGATCGTCGTTTTTCGAAAGTTTTGTGAGGAATGATAAGGCTTGATGATTTATCATATTATTTCTAAGAAACGGAGTGCATAAAACCGTCAACAGAGTTCTTCAAATCGAACCCTACTTCGGAAACCCAAATCGTGGAAGTTTGAAGTACGTGCTAAAAAAACCGAGTCACGATCGTCGTTTTTCGAAAGTTTTGTGAGGAATGATAAGGCTTGATGATTTATCATATTATTTCTAAGAAACGGAGTGCATAAAACCGTCAACAGAGTTCTTCAAATCGAACCCTACTTCGGAAACCCAAATCGTGGAAGTTTGAAGTACGTGCTAAAAAAACCGAGTCACGATCGTCGTTTTTCGAAAGTTTTGTGAGGAATGATAAGGCTTGATGATTTATCATATTATTTCTAAGAAACGGAGTGCATAAAACCGTCAACAGAGTTCTTCAAATCGAACCCTACTTCGGAAACCCAAATCGTGGAAGTTTGAAGTACGTGCTAAAAAAACCGAGTCACGATCGTCGTTTTTCGAAAGTTTTGTGAGGAATGATAAGGCTTGATGATTTATCATATTATTTCTAAGAAACGGAGTGCATAAAACCGTCAACAGAGTTCTTCAAATCGAACCCTACTTCGGAAACCCAAATCGTGGAAGTTTGAAGTACGTGCTAAAAAAACCGAGTCACGATCGTCGTTTTTCGAAAGTTTTGTGAGGAATGATAAGGCTTGATGATTTATCATATTATTTCTAAGAAACGGAGTGCATAAAACCGTCAACAGAGTTCTTCAAATCGAACCCTACTTCGGAAACCCAAATCGTGGAAGTTTGAAGTACGTGCTAAAAAAACCGAGTCACGATCGTCGTTTTTCGAAAGTTTTGTGAGGAATGATAAGGCTTGATGATTTATCATATTATTTCTAAGAAACGGAGTGCATAAAACCGTCAACAGAGTTCTTCAAATCGAACCCTACTTCGGAAACCCAAATCGTGGAAGTTTGAAGTACGTGCTAAAAAAACCGAGTCACGATCGTCGTTTTTCGAAAGTTTTGTGAGGAATGATAAGGCTTGATGATTTATCATATTATTTCTAAGAAACGGAGTGCATAAAACCGTCAACAGAGTTCTTCAAATCGAACCCTACTTCGGAAACCCAAATCGTGGAAGTTTGAAGTACGTGCTAAAAAAACCGAGTCACGATCGTCGTTTTTCGAAAGTTTTGTGAGGAATGATAAGGCTTGATGATTTATCATATTATTTCTAAGAAACGGAGTGCATAAAACCGTCAACAGAGTTCTTCAAATCGAACCCTACTTCGGAAACCCAAATCGTGGAAGTTTGAAGTACGTGCTAAAAAAACCGAGTCACGATCGTCGTTTTTCGAAAGTTTTGTGAGGAATGATAAGGCTTGATGATTTATCATATTATTTCTAAGAAACGGAGTGCATAAAACCGTCAACAGAGTTCTTCAAATCGAACCCTACTTCGGAAACCCAAATCGTGGAAGTTTGAAGTACGTGCTAAAAAAACCGAGTCACGATCGTCGTTTTTCGAAAGTTTTGTGAGGAATGATAAGGCTTGATGATTTATCATATTATTTCTAAGAAACGGAGTGCATAAAACCGTCAACAGAGTTCTTCAAATCGAACCCTACTTCGGAAACCCAAATCGTGGAAGTTTGAAGTACGTGCTAAAAAAACCGAGTCACGATCGTCGTTTTTCGAAAGTTTTGTGAGGAATGATAAGGCTTGATGATTTATCATATTATTTCTAAGAAACGGAGTGCATAAAACCGTCAACAGAGTTCTTCAAATCGAACCCTACTTCGGAAACCCAAATCGTGGAAGTTTGAAGTACGTGCTAAAAAAACCGAGTCACGATCGTCGTTTTTCGAAAGTTTTGTGAGGAATGATAAGGCTTGATGATTTATCATATTATTTCTAAGAAACGGAGTGCATAAAACCGTCAACAGAGTTCTTCAAATCGAACCCTACTTCGGAAACCCAAATCGTGGAAGTTTGAAGTACGTGCTAAAAAAACCGAGTCACGATCGTCGTTTTTCGAAAGTTTTGTGAGGAATGATAAGGCTTGATGATTTATCATATTATTTCTAAGAAACGGAGTGCATAAAACCGTCAACAGAGTTCTTCAAATCGAACCCTACTTCGGAAACCCAAATCGTGGAAGTTTGAAGTACGTGCTAAAAAAACCGAGTCACGATCGTCGTTTTTCGAAAGTTTTGTGAGGAATGATAAGGCTTGATGATTTATCATATTATTTCTAAGAAACGGAGTGCATAAAACCGTCAACAGAGTTCTTCAAATCGAACCCTACTTCGGAAACCCAAATCGTGGAAGTTTGAAGTACGTGCTAAAAAAACCGAGTCACGATCGTCGTTTTTCGAAAGTTTTGTGAGGAATGATAAGGCTTGATGATTTATCATATTATTTCTAAGAAACGGAGTGCATAAAACCGTCAACAGAGTTCTTCAAATCGAACCCTACTTCGGAAACCCAAATCGTGGAAGTTTGAAGTACGTGCTAAAAAAACCGAGTCACGATCGTCGTTTTTCGAAAGTTTTGTGAGGAATGATAAGGCTTGATGATTTATCATATTATTTCTAAGAAACGGAGTGCATAAAACCGTCAACAGAGTTCTTCAAATCGAACCCTACTTCGGAAACCCAAATCGTGGAAGTTTGAAGTACGTGCTAAAAAAACCGAGTCACGATCGTCGTTTTTCGAAAGTTTTGTGAGGAATGATAAGGCTTGATGATTTATCATATTATTTCTAAGAAACGGAGTGCATAAAACCGTCAACAGAGTTCTTCAAATCGAACCCTACTTCGGAAACCCAAATCGTGGAAGTTTGAAGTACGTGCTAAAAAAACCGAGTCACGATCGTCGTTTTTCGAAAGTTTTGTGAGGAATGATAAGGCTTGATGATTTATCATATTATTTCTAAGAAACGGAGTGCATAAAACCGTCAACAGAGTTCTTCAAATCGAACCCTACTTCGGAAACCCAAATCGTGGAAGTTTGAAGTACGTGCTAAAAAAACCGAGTCACGATCGTCGTTTTTCGAAAGTTTTGTGAGGAATGATAAGGCTTGATGATTTATCATATTATTTCTAAGAAACGGAGTGCATAAAACCGTCAACAGAGTTCTTCAAATCGAACCCTACTTCGGAAACCCAAATCGTGGAAGTTTGAAGTACGTGCTAAAAAAACCGAGTCACGATCGTCGTTTTTCGAAAGTTTTGTGAGGAATGATAAGGCTTGATGATTTATCATATTATTTCTAAGAAACGGAGTGCATAAAACCGTCAACAGAGTTCTTCAAATCGAACCCTACTTCGGAAACCCAAATCGTGGAAGTTTGAAGTACGTGCTAAAAAAACCGAGTCACGATCGTCGTTTTTCGAAAGTTTTGTGAGGAATGATAAGGCTTGATGATTTATCATATTATTTCTAAGAAACGGAGTGCATAAAACCGTCAACAGAGTTCTTCAAATCGAACCCTACTTCGGAAACCCAAATCGTGGAAGTTTGAAGTACGTGCTAAAAAAACCGAGTCACGATCGTCGTTTTTCGAAAGTTTTGTGAGGAATGATAAGGCTTGATGATTTATCATATTATTTCTAAGAAACGGAGTGCATAAAACCGTCAACAGAGTTCTTCAAATCGAACCCTACTTCGGAAACCCAAATCGTGGAAGTTTGAAGTACGTGCTAAAAAAACCGAGTCACGATCGTCGTTTTTCGAAAGTTTTGTGAGGAATGATAAGGCTTGATGATTTATCATATTATTTCTAAGAAACGGAGTGCATAAAACCGTCAACAGAGTTCTTCAAATCGAACCCTACTTCGGAAACCCAAATCGTGGAAGTTTGAAGTACGTGCTAAAAAAACCGAGTCACGATCGTCGTTTTTCGAAAGTTTTGTGAGGAATGATAAGGCTTGATGATTTATCATATTATTTCTAAGAAACGGAGTGCATAAAACCGTCAACAGAGTTCTTCAAATCGAACCCTACTTCGGAAACCCAAATCGTGGAAGTTTGAAGTACGTGCTAAAAAAACCGAGTCACGATCGTCGTTTTTCGAAAGTTTTGTGAGGAATGATAAGGCTTGATGATTTATCATATTATTTCTAAGAAACGGAGTGCATAAAACCGTCAACAGAGTTCTTCAAATCGAACCCTACTTCGGAAACCCAAATCGTGGAAGTTTGAAGTACGTGCTAAAAAAACCGAGTCACGATCGTCGTTTTTCGAAAGTTTTGTGAGGAATGATAAGGCTTGATGATTTATCATATTATTTCTAAGAAACGGAGTGCATAAAACCGTCAACAGAGTTCTTCAAATCGAACCCTACTTCGGAAACCCAAATCGTGGAAGTTTGAAGTACGTGCTAAAAAAACCGAGTCACGATCGTCGTTTTTCGAAAGTTTTGTGAGGAATGATAAGGCTTGATGATTTATCATATTATTTCTAAGAAACGGAGTGCATAAAACCGTCAACAGAGTTCTTCAAATCGAACCCTACTTCGGAAACCCAAATCGTGGAAGTTTGAAGTACGTGCTAAAAAAACCGAGTCACGATCGTCGTTTTTCGAAAGTTTTGTGAGGAATGATAAGGCTTGATGATTTATCATATTATTTCTAAGAAACGGAGTGCATAAAACCGTCAACAGAGTTCTTCAAATCGAACCCTACTTCGGAAACCCAAATCGTGGAAGTTTGAAGTACGTGCTAAAAAAACCGAGTCACGATCGTCGTTTTTCGAAAGTTTTGTGAGGAATGATAAGGCTTGATGATTTATCATATTATTTCTAAGAAACGGAGTGCATAAAACCGTCAACAGAGTTCTTCAAATCGAACCCTACTTCGGAAACCCAAATCGTGGAAGTTTGAAGTACGTGCTAAAAAAACCGAGTCACGATCGTCGTTTTTCGAAAGTTTTGTGAGGAATGATAAGGCTTGATGATTTATCATATTATTTCTAAGAAACGGAGTGCATAAAACCGTCAACAGAGTTCTTCAAATCGAACCCTACTTCGGAAACCCAAATCGTGGAAGTTTGAAGTACGTGCTAAAAAAACCGAGTCACGATCGTCGTTTTTCGAAAGTTTTGTGAGGAATGATAAGGCTTGATGATTTATCATATTATTTCTAAGAAACGGAGTGCATAAAACCGTCAACAGAGTTCTTCAAATCGAACCCTACTTCGGAAACCCAAATCGTGGAAGTTTGAAGTACGTGCTAAAAAAACCGAGTCACGATCGTCGTTTTTCGAAAGTTTTGTGAGGAATGATAAGGCTTGATGATTTATCATATTATTTCTAAGAAACGGAGTGCATAAAACCGTCAACAGAGTTCTTCAAATCGAACCCTACTTCGGAAACCCAAATCGTGGAAGTTTGAAGTACGTGCTAAAAAAACCGAGTCACGATCGTCGTTTTTCGAAAGTTTTGTGAGGAATGATAAGGCTTGATGATTTATCATATTATTTCTAAGAAACGGAGTGCATAAAACCGTCAACAGAGTTCTTCAAATCGAACCCTACTTCGGAAACCCAAATCGTGGAAGTTTGAAGTACGTGCTAAAAAAACCGAGTCACGATCGTCGTTTTTCGAAAGTTTTGTGAGGAATGATAAGGCTTGATGATTTATCATATTATTTCTAAGAAACGGAGTGCATAAAACCGTCAACAGAGTTCTTCAAATCGAACCCTACTTCGGAAACCCAAATCGTGGAAGTTTGAAGTACGTGCTAAAAAAACCGAGTCACGATCGTCGTTTTTCGAAAGTTTTGTGAGGAATGATAAGGCTTGATGATTTATCATATTATTTCTAAGAAACGGAGTGCATAAAACCGTCAACAGAGTTCTTCAAATCGAACCCTACTTCGGAAACCCAAATCGTGGAAGTTTGAAGTACGTGCTAAAAAAACCGAGTCACGATCGTCGTTTTTCGAATGTTTTGTGAGGAATGATAAGGCTTGATGATTTATCATATTATTTCTATGAAACGGAGTGCATAAAACCGTCAACAGAGTTCTTTAAATCGAACCCTACTTCGGAAACCCAAATCTGGGAAATTTGAATTACGTGTTAAAAAAACCGAGTCACGGTCGTCGTTTTTCGAAAGTTTTGTGAGGAATGATAAGGCTTGATGATTTATCATTTTATTTCTATGAAAGAGAGTGCATAAAACCGCCAACAGAATTCTTTAAATCGAACCCTACTTCGGAAACCCAAATCCGGAAAATTTGAAGTACGTGCTAAAAAAACCGAGTCACGATCGTCGTTTTTCGAAAGTTTTGTGAGGAATGATAAGGCTTGATGATTTGTCATATTATTTCTAGGAAACAGAGTGCATAAAACCGTCAACAGAGTTCTTCAAATCGAACCCTACTTCGGAAACCCGAATCGTGGATGTTTGAAGTACGTGCTAAAAAAAGCGAGTCACGATCGTCGTTTTTCGAAAGTTTTGTGAGGAATGATAAGGCTTGATTATTTAGAATATTATTTCTAAGAAACAGAGTGCATAATAACGTCAACAGAGTTCTTCAAATCGAACCCTACTTCGGAAACCCAAATCTGGGAAATTTGAATTACGTGCTACAAAAAGCGAGTCACGATCGTCGTTTTTCGAATGTTTGGTGAGGTATGATAAGGCTTGATGATTTATCATATTATTTCTATGAAACTGAGTGCATAAAACCGTCAACAGAGTTCTTCAAATCGAACCCTACTTCGGAAACCCAAATCTTGAAAATTTGAAGTACGTGCTAAAAAAACCGAGTCACGATCGTCGTTTTTCGAATGTTTTGTGAGGAATGATAAGGCTTGATGATTTATCATATTATTTCTAAGAAACGGAGTGCATAAAAACGTCAACAGAGGTCTTCAAATCGAACCCTACTTCGGAAACCCAAATCGTGGAAGTTTGAAGTACGTGCTAAAAAAACCGAGTCACGATCGTCGTTTTTCGAATGTTTTGTGAGGAATGATAAGGCTTGATGATTTATCATATTATTTCTAAGAAACGGAGTGCATAAAAACGTCAACAGAGGTCTTCAAATCGAACCCTACTTCGGAAACCCAAATCTGGGAAATTTGAAGTACGTGCTAAAAAAACCGAGTCACGATCGTCGTTTTTCGAATGTTTGGTGAGGAATGATAAGGCTTGATGATTTATCATCTTATTTCTAAGAAACGGAGTGCATAAAAACGTCAACAGAGGTCTTCAAATCGAACCCTACTTCGGAAACCCAAATCTGGGAAATTTGAAGTACGTGCTAAAAAAACCGAGTCACGATCGTCGTTTTTCGAATGTTTGGTGAGGAATGATAAGGCTTGATGATTTATCATCTTATTTCTAAGAAACGGAGTGCATAAAAACGTCAACAGAGGTCTTCAAATCGAACCCTACTTCGGAAACCCAAATCTGGGAAATTTGAAGTACGTGCTAAAAAAACCGAGTCACGATCGTCGTTTTTCGAATGTTTGGTGAGGAATGATAAGGCTTGATGATTTATCATCTTATTTCTAAGAAACGGAGTGCATAAAAACGTCAACAGAGGTCTTCAAATCGAACCCTACTTCGGAAACCCAAATCTGGGAAATTTGAAGTACGTGCTAAAAAAACCGAGTCACGATCGTCGTTTTTCGAATGTTTGGTGAGGAATGATAAGGCTTGATGATTTATCATCTTATTTCTAAGAAACGGAGTGCATAAAAACGTCAACAGAGGTCTTCAAATCGAACCCTACTTCGGAAACCCAAATCTGGGAAATTTGAAGTACGTGCTAAAAAAACCGAGTCACGATCGTCGTTTTTCGAATGTTTGGTGAGGAATGATAAGGCTTGATGATTTATCATCTTATTTCTAAGAAACGGAGTGCATAAAAACGTCAACAGAGGTCTTCAAATCGAACCCTACTTCGGAAACCCAAATCTGGGAAATTTGAAGTACGTGCTAAAAAAACCGAGTCACGATCGTCGTTTTTCGAATGTTTGGTGAGGAATGATAAGGCTTGATGATTTATCATCTTATTTCTAAGAAACGGAGTGCATAAAAACGTCAACAGAGGTCTTCAAATCGAACCCTACTTCGGAAACCCAAATCTGGGAAATTTGAAGTACGTGCTAAAAAAACCGAGTCACGATCGTCGTTTTTCGAATGTTTGGTGAGGAATGATAAGGCTTGATGATTTATCATCTTATTTCTAAGAAACGGAGTGCATAAAAACGTCAACAGAGGTCTTCAAATCGAACCCTACTTCGGAAACCCAAATCTGGGAAATTTGAAGTACGTGCTAAAAAAACCGAGTCACGATCGTCGTTTTTCGAATGTTTGGTGAGGAATGATAAGGCTTGATGATTTATCATCTTATTTCTAAGAAACGGAGTGCATAAAAACGTCAACAGAGGTCTTCAAATCGAACCCTACTTCGGAAACCCAAATCTGGGAAATTTGAAGTACGTGCTAAAAAAACCGAGTCACGATCGTCGTTTTTCGAATGTTTGGTGAGGAATGATAAGGCTTGATGATTTATCATCTTATTTCTAAGAAACGGAGTGCATAAAAACGTCAACAGAGGTCTTCAAATCGAACCCTACTTCGGAAACCCAAATCTGGGAAATTTGAAGTACGTGCTAAAAAAACCGAGTCACGATCGTCGTTTTTCGAATGTTTGGTGAGGAATGATAAGGCTTGATGATTTATCATCTTATTTCTAAGAAACGGAGTGCATAAAAACGTCAACAGAGGTCTTCAAATCGAACCCTACTTCGGAAACCCAAATCTGGGAAATTTGAAGTACGTGCTAAAAAAACCGAGTCACGATCGTCGTTTTTCGAATGTTTGGTGAGGAATGATAAGGCTTGATGATTTATCATCTTATTTCTAAGAAACGGAGTGCATAAAAACGTCAACAGAGGTCTTCAAATCGAACCCTACTTCGGAAACCCAAATCTGGGAAATTTGAAGTACGTGCTAAAAAAACCGAGTCACGATCGTCGTTTTTCGAATGTTTGGTGAGGAATGATAAGGCTTGATGATTTATCATCTTATTTCTAAGAAACGGAGTGCATAAAAACGTCAACAGAGGTCTTCAAATCGAACCCTACTTCGGAAACCCAAATCTGGGAAATTTGAAGTACGTGCTAAAAAAACCGAGTCACGATCGTCGTTTTTCGAATGTTTGGTGAGGAATGATAAGGCTTGATGATTTATCATCTTATTTCTAAGAAACGGAGTGCATAAAAACGTCAACAGAGTTCTTCAAATCGAACCCTACTTCGGAAACCCAAATCTGGGAAATTTGAAGTACGTGCTAAAAAAACCGAGTCACGATCGTCGTTTTTCGAATGTTTTGTGAGGAATGATAAGGCTTGATGATTTATCATCTTATTTCTAAGAAACGGAGTGCATAAAAACGTCAACAGAGGTCTTCAAATCGAACCCTACTTCGGAAACCCAAATCTGGGAAATTTGAAGTACGTGCTAAAAAAACCGAGTCACGATCGTCGTTTTTCGAATGTTTGGTGAGGAATGATAAGGCTTGTTGATTTATCATATTATTTCTATGAAACGGAGTGCATCAAATCGTCAACAGAGTTCTTCAAATCGAACCCTACTTCGGAAACCAAAATTTGGAAAATTTGAAGTACGTGCTAAAAAAACCGACTCACGATCGTCATTTTTTGAAAGTTTTGTGAGGAATGATAAGGCTTGATGATTTATCATCTTATTTCTAAGAAACGGAGTGCATAAAACCGTCAACAGATTTCTTCAAATCGAACCCTACTTCGGAAACCCAAATCATGAAAATTTGAATTACGTGCTAAAAAAAGCGAGTCACGATCGTCGTTTTTCGAATGTTTTGTGAGGAATGATAAGGCTTGATGATTTATCATATTATTTCTATGAAACAGAGTGCATCAAATCGTCAACAGAGTTCTTCAAATCGAACCCTACTTCGGAAACCCAAATCGTTGAAATTTGAAGTACGTGCTAAAAAAACCGAGTCACGATCGTCGTTTTTCGAAAGTTTTGTGAGGAATGATAAAGCTTGATGATTTATCATCTTATTTCTAAGAAACGGAGTGCATGAAAACGTCAACAGAGTTCTTTAAATCGAACCCTACTTCGGAAACCCGAATCGTGGAAGTTTGAAGTATGTGCAAAAAAAACCGAGTCACGATCGTCGTTTTTCGAAAGTTTTGTTTGGAATGATAAGGCTTGATTTTTTATCATATTATTTCTAGGAAACGGAGTGCATAAAACCGTCAACAGAGTTCTTCAAATCGAACCCTATTTCGGAAACCCAAATCGTGGAAGTTTGAAGTACGTGCT
>NW_019272622.1:0-15599 GCF_002738345.1 Cucurbita maxima | reverse complement strand
ATATATATATATATATATATAATATGGGGTAAGTTAAAAATTTGTAGCATCTTATATTATATAAAATAAAAGTTAAGAGAGTAGCATGAAAGACACGTGGTGTGTTGACGAGTTTTTCCAAGCCCCAAGGCAGCATGGGAATTGGGTGGGGTTTGGTTTTATTCCGGGACTCTCTTACCCTATCCTCGCTACCAAACAGACTCACTGTCCCCACATTAATTGCACTCTGCAAAACTTAACCCCATCTATTTTCTTTTTTCTTACAAAATCACTGTCCCCACATTAATTGCACTCTGCAAAACTTAACCCCATCTATTTTCTTTTTTCTTACAAAATCAAATTTATCAATTATTAAGTTTCATTTCCACTACTTTTCTTTTTTAAAAAATTGAAAAAATCCCAATTCCCAAATTAAATAACTAAAATATACATTTTAGATAATTGATTGTTTTTTCCAAAAAAAATCCCAATTCCCAAATTAAATAACTAAAATATACATTTTAGATAATTGATTGTTTTTTCCAATGAAAAAAATAATAATTTTTGAAGAATTTATATAAAAAGTTAATTATTAAGAAATATTTAATAAATTTGTAAAATTTTAATTTTTTTTACCCAACATTCTAATTTATTTATTTTTATCGGAAGTCTATAAAATTTTGCATTATCTTAGGTAGATAAAAAATGTGTGTTTTTTTTAATGTTTTTAATTAACCCTCGAATAGATAAATATCACAAAAAAGGTAAAAATAAAAAAATAAAAAAATAATGGAGGATGGGGTAGGATCAGGTGGGGTGTGGCTCAAGGGAATAAAAATAAAAAAATAAAAAAATAATGGAGGATGGGGTAGGATCAGGTGGGGTGTGGCTCAAGGGAATGATAAGGTGCACCTCTCATAGGGAATTGAAGAAAAACAGGGGAGTACTTGAGTGAAAAAGTAGGTGGGTCCCACATCAATCAGTTATTTTAAATATAATAATTTAATTTTTTTTAAAAAAAAAGACATGTGGGGCCCGCATGAGGGTTCATCATGATCATCATGTGACATCTCCAGCACTCGATTGGGAACCGATTCTGAGTCTGGATCTCTTCCGTCCTTTTCTTTTCTTTTTAAATAATAATAATTTTAAAAAATAAAATAAAAATAGACAGGACACGTACAAGAATTCGTGTCAACGCCGTTAGATTTTCAAGACATTTTTAAAAAAAAAAAAAAAAAAAAAAAAGACTTGTTTGTTTCGACATTGCCCTATACCTTGTCCCGAACTGGAACGCCCCACTATCCCTGTTACCAAACATCTCCAAATTTCCATCCAACGGTCACAAATCAATTTGGGACATAAAATTGATAGATTCCTTATGTGGGAAATTGTTAAAACAAGACAATTCTGTCCCTCTCCTCTTTCATTTTCCCCTCATTCATATGCTAACATTATCCTGTCCCATTTTTGTTGTTTTTATTTTCTGAAAACCATATCCTTACATTTTAAATTTATATATCTTACCCTTTTATTGTATGGATATTTATTTTCTGAAAACCATATCCTTACATTTTAAATTTATATATCTTACCCTTTTATTGTATGGATATGATTCACATAATATACCCACATTATTTTAATCCCATATTAATATAAGAAATTGCCTAAATGCAATGCTCTAAACGAGTCCCGTTTTCAATTATCACGTGATTTGAACATGTCAATTTACATAAACGAGAGAGCACCTAGCGAGCGAGGAGTGTTGTTGGTCTCACCTCGTGTGCCTCTTAAGGTTGACCTGGTCTAATCGAAGATAGCTAGCTCACTAAAGTTTTTCACCTCCCGTGCGTCTTGGTCTAATCGAAGTCAACCGACTCACAAACCCATTTAAAAGCTTATTTTTTTAAGAGAAAAATTGGATCTTTTGTAGAAAATAATGGACTCACAAACCCATTTAAAAGCTTATTTTTTTAAGAGAAAAATTGGATCTTTTGTAGAAAATAATGTAAAAATGAAAATATTGTAGGGAGGCAAAGCAAGCAAGAAAATGGGAATTTAGAATCTCCTTTATTGTTGTTTATATAACATAAACATATAAACACTTATAAACATGGCGTCCCAAAAAAAAAGGAAAAAAAGGGCAAAGCTTAGCTCACTACCATTTCTCCATGCTTCCCTTCCAAACATCTTAATTTGATTATATATATATATATATCTATAATTAACCCTCTTTTTTTGGCTTAATGATATAATTAAAGACTCTAATCCAGCTTCAAATTCCAAAAAAGCAGGAAAAAAAACAAGCAAAATCAACATCATACACAATCAAGTAGCTTAGTATAAGAAGAAGCAGAGTATAATGAAGATTCCGATCTTGAAATTCCGGCGGCACATGTTTCACATGATGTTACAACTTGACGGATTCTCGTCGCTGAAATACGTGTAGGGTTCTGGCTGCTGCGGCGGTGGATATGGGTGGTGGTACGGTGGTGGGTATGGATATGGGTATGGGTACGGCGGTGGCACGTAATTTACGGCCGGCGGTGGCCGTGCGTACATCATTGGTTGGTGCCCAAGCGCGTGTTGTTGTTGGTTCATCATTTGGGCCATGTGTTGTTGTTGCTGTTGCTGGTGGTGGTGGTGGTAGGGGTTTGTGGAAATGCTGTCCGGTATAAACCTCCCGGCGCTGCCTCCACCGTTCATGGCTGCCGCCGCTGATGCGGGAAGACCTTGCACCGCTGGAAGATTGTTCATTTGACCCATCGGCCGGTCACCCATTTGACCCAAATTTGACATTCCCAATCCATGAGCACCGATGAAGCTCTGTAAATCATGGCCCATTCCATTTGACCCACCGGTCATCTTTTGACCGCCGTTCACCCCGTTACTACTACCATTTCCACCGCCGTTGCCGTTTTTGCCATTGCTCACACCGCCGCCGCAGCCGCCGCCCTGCTTTTGGTTACTCCCACCTCCACCGCCCTGCTTTTGGTTACTCCCACCTCCACCGCCGCCGCCACCATTTCCTTTACCTCCTCCGCCGGTAACATTCTTCCCATTGTTATTACCCTGAACCGGCACAGCTCCGCCGCCTTTCTTGGCATTACCACCGCCGGCCGGACCATTCACAACCGGGGGAAGGTTTCCATTCTCCGCCGCCTTTCTTGGCATTACCACCGCCGGCCGGACCATTCACAACCGGGGGAAGGTTTCCATTCATCATCATTTTCGGAATCTGGCCATTTCCCATCATGGGTTTCATCTTACTCGCAGGAGGGAGATGAAGATTACCCAAATCATCATCAAGTTCATCTTCATCATCATAATCATCCTCATCGTCATAATCATCCTCATCATTCTCATCGCTCAGGTCATCACCTTTCATCATCATAATCATCCTCATCGTCATAATCATCCTCATCATTCTCATCGCTCAGGTCATCACCTTCGTGCAAATTAAACTTCCCACCCTTGGGAAGATTCGCGTTTTGATCTTTAACAGGCAGTTTCAACCCCTTAAAAATTAAACTTCCCACCCTTGGGAAGATTCGCGTTTTGATCTTTAACAGGCAGTTTCAACCCCTTAAATTGGGGTGGAAGCTTCAGATCTTGAAACCCTTTCATCTGTTGTAGCTGCTGAAGCTGCACTGGTGGCAGCCCCTGTCCCTGTCCGCCGCCTTTCGGCTGGTTGTTTCCTCCATTAGCAGCCGCACCCTGGTGGCAGCCCCTGTCCCTGTCCGCCGCCTTTCGGCTGGTTGTTTCCTCCATTAGCAGCCGCACCCTTCTGGTTCTGACCCTTGTTGTTCCCCCCTTTGGCATTGTCAATTTGCATGTTTTTCATCTGATTAGCTATGTTGTTCTGCTGATTCTTGTTGTTGTTCGCCGGTTGCCCGCCCCAAATCTCTGCATGTTTGCCGGATTTAGACAGCTTCTTGATGAGTACGGCGGCGTCGACATTTCCAGTGACTGTAACCTTCCCCTGTTCTGCATCTATCTCGGTAGTGAAAACCCCTAAAAAAAAACACACACACACAAACCCCATCAAACTCGAAGACAAGTAAAAAACAGAGCCGACAGAAACATCCTAAGAAAACAGAGTACCATCGATTTTCTGCAAGATTTTCTTCACCTTTTGCTTACATCCATCGCAGTGAATATTGACCTTCAACACACATTTCTGCAGAACCACTCAAAACAACACAAAAACAGAACAAAATGAACAGACAGTAGCTACAACATTCCATGAAAACAGAACATGTCGAGTAAACAAAGCACCTGGATCTTCAGAAACTCTTCTTTACTCATATCTTCAAGTCAAACAAACAGAGACAGAAAGGAAAAAACAGAGAAGAACGGATCTGGGAAATGTTAATCGGGTTTTCTGCTGTTTGTAGTTCGTGAACCTCTTGGAACTCAACCAAGAAAATGCAGAGAAAGTAAGAATCTTGAGAAGGGAGAGGGAAAAAAAGACTCTTGGAACTCAACCAAGAAAATGCAGAGAAAGTAAGAATCTTGAGAAGGGAGAGGGAAAAAAAGAAGAAACCCAACAGAGAAGAGCGAAGTTCAGAGAGAAACGGAGATGGGATAAATGGGGGCAGAGAAGAGCTGAGAAACGAAGGGGAAAACACCAAAACGGAGAGGCAGAGTACTCTTTTATTTTGGAACTCCGTTTTCTTTTTTTATTAGCCCTTCTCTTCTCCATGAGAGGCAGAGTACTCTTTTATTTTGGAACTCCGTTTTCTTTTTTTATTAGCCCTTCTCTTCTCCATTGGTTGCTGCATTGTACTTGCGGAGATTTCGAAAATCTGAGCTGAGCTGAGCTGAGCTGAACTCACAATTGGCACGGCTGAGTGCGCTGGTTGGGGAGTTAAACTGAGCTGAGCTGAGCTGAGCTGAACTCACAATTGGCACGGCTGAGTGCGCTGGTTGGGGAGTTAAAACGGTGGCGTTTTGATGTGTTATGTTATGATGAGTCCCCGACAAGACTGATTTGTGGGTAAACCTAAGATCGATGTCTCCTCTCTTCCATTCCATGTGCTAATTATTATAATACATCATGTAAAAGAAAACAAAATTCTTTTAAGATTCAAAATCAATTGTTTTGAGGAGGACGGGATTGGACAAGGTAAAAGAAAACAAAATTCTTTTAAGATTCAAAATCAATTGTTTTGAGGAGGACGGGATTGGACAAGAAGTTTACTAATATCTTGATCGAGATAGAATAAGAGGACTACGAGCCTATAACCCAGATAAGCAATCAATAAGCAAGTCAATCGAAGATGAAATGGGTCATCAATGAGGCACATCGAGCCAAGGAGGTATGATTAGGGAGTTGTACAACCAAGTAGCATATTAAATTCGATAGAAATTGTGTTGAAGTTCTTGTCATTGTAATCTATTTGTACAACCAAGTAGCATATTAAATTCGATAGAAATTGTGTTGAAGTTCTTGTCATTGTAATCTATTTGCCTAATTCTCAATATTACTGTAAGATCTCACATTAGTTGGAAAGGGGAACGAATATTCCTCCTTAGTAGTAGACATGTTTTAAAACTGTGAGACTAATGATGGTACGTAACGGATCAAAACAGACAATATGGTGAGATCGGGCTGTTACAAATACATTAGATACACATCTAACGATAACACTGTGGATGATACTATAAATACAGGAGACTGATCCCGCCAATCAAATATGCAATGTTGCCCAATTTACTGTGGATGATACT
Organism: Cucurbita maxima; assembly: GCF_002738345.1. Lineage (NCBI taxonomy): Eukaryota > Viridiplantae > Streptophyta > Magnoliopsida > Cucurbitales > Cucurbitaceae > Cucurbita > Cucurbita maxima. The sequence goes on along the minus strand of NW_019272622.1, from coordinate 9,887 downwards.
ATAAATACAGGAGACTGATCCCGCCAATCAAATATGCAATGTTGCCCAATTTAAGCTAGACACTGTACTGACTAAGCATCAAAGTGTGTTGAACACAACAATAACATCAAACCCATGTGGGTAATCTTTTTCACGAGTCAACTTGATGCCTCATCCTGTTACTTTAGAAAGCTAATGTAACCTATGACCAAATTCTCGGTATCAAAATATGTGATGTTTGACCACAATGTGATTTAACCCGAAGAGAAAGAATTTGATTAAAAAGTGAATCTTTTCAAAATCTTTATAAGAAAGTGATAATTAATAGGTTTGATTTTTCGATTGTCCCTTTATGATCATTACCCGTGTCCAACCGAAAAAAAGTGCTTCGAATTAAAATCTCTTTAGCCTTTTCAAGACATTACTCCAAAGTACACTACAGTGATAATAGTTTAACGACAACAAATAAGGTTACCTTATATCGGTCGATAAGGTAAGTAATTTGTGAGAAATGGTAAGGTCAAAGTTGACCAAAAAGTTACCATGCACTATCCCTTTTAGGGTACCCACCCCTTGTAAAGGTCACATTGAGGAATAATTGATGGTGGTAGGGAGAGGTAAATTTACCATCCCAAGAATCAAGCTTTTACTTTTTACCCCTTTACTTCAATTCCAAGCAAATTATTACCTCTTACCTCAAAAGCCTAAACTGACATGAAACCCCCAAGTAACTTTTGCCCCTTCTGCCTTTCTTTTCCCCCTCAGTATACATAAAAAAAGGTCTCACTTTGACTGTGAACACAAATTATTGCCAACAACCCTTAACCAAATGCCCGACCACACCGGGCTCCACTCTTATAGGTTTGAAAACAAATCCAAACTTTAAGGCTACTACCGGTAGATATGGTATGTTTTAGCTCATACGTAGGGGTCGACGCATCTACTAGGGAGAGGTTTCCCACCCTTATAAGGAATGTTTCGTTCCCCTGCCCCTCTGGGAACCCAGCGTCCTCACTAGCACACTACTCGAAACCTGGCTCTGATACCAACTGTAATAGCCCGAACCCACTGTTAGCAGCTTCATGGTTTTAAAATGCGTCTACTAGAAAGAGGTTTCCACATCCTTACAAATTGCATCGACTTACCCAGCAGCATTTCATCACATGAACACCACATGTCCAATAAATAATGGTTCATAAATGAAGAAGCAAATGAAAAGGCCATTTATAGCATGTTACCAACAATGTCAACCTTGCATACGACAGTCATGTATCATTCAAAAGAAAAAAAGACAAAACAAAGAGGTTATCATATGGGGAGAACCTCACTCAGATGCATCCCCAGGTTAACTCAATCACTCCCTATACGTAAACTACAAACCCGAATCCAATTCTTGTAATCAAACATTGACACACCGCACACGAAAACCTATGAATGTTGAACGTTCATATACATACATTACAATAGAAAGTCAGCTAAGAGATGACGGGTATGGCGTTATTCAATAGTTAGACATGATATCGAGGTATGAAGTCGGGAATACTACACTAATATGATGTATATGAAGAAAAAGAAATATACATGTGTGTGTGTGTGTGTAAAAGAATGCAGTATGTGTGACTATGACACAAAAAACAAAGAATTTAACAGCCATACCATGAAATCCAACGTAGGATGAAGAGGTAATTCTCATTGATTGCTATAATTTATCTTGATTTCTATAAGTTCTTCGATCGGTTGACGACAAATCGGACATTTATTAGATTGAAGCTTCAGTTCCTTGGCACACTCACTGCACATGCACTGCAAATGAACACACAGATTTTGAAATCAAATGAAGCAGATAGATTATCGAAGTTTCGTCGAATGCTTGCCATGAATAAACACGCAAATGGAGCCTTACCATATGTCGGCATGGTAATACAGCAGTATCCTTGGGTTCGGTCATGCAAATCACACACTCCTTCCCGGAGTCGTTATTGTCAAAACCTTCTGAAGACGAACTCCCTATACCGAATATCTCACGCAACTCATAACGCATTCCATCAATCCATAGTAGTTGCCGGATCACCTTAACTTGGAAAGGATTGCCATTTTTCTTCTCCAGAACAGCTTGAGTGATGTAGTTGCCGGATCACCTTAACTTGGAAAGGATTGCCATTTTTCTTCTCCAGAACAGCTTGAGTGATTTGCATATGTGAATTATCTGGTTGAGGCTCACCAATTCGTTCATCCTTGGACTGAGAGGGCGAGCAAGTCTCAGCTGCTATAACGAGCGGGAAAACGTCTTCAGAAGGCGAAGGTTTTGAGAGGTCATGAGCAAGTCTCAGCTGCTATAACGAGCGGGAAAACGTCTTCAGAAGGCGAAGGTTTTGAGAGGTCATCCAACTCGAAAAATCCCAAGTCAAAGCCAGTTCCCATAGGCTGAAAGAATTTCTGAGCAGGACCCTTTTGAAATGGGATTTTTACTGGCTTAAAGGCGTCGGGATATATTGGAACAAACCTACAGTTGGGCTCTTCCTTGGCAAAAAATAGGATGGTAATGCTGTTCATCGTGTAAAGAAATTGAATTAGAAACAGGCTCTTCCTTGGCAAAAAATAGGATGGTAATGCTGTTCATCGTGTAAAGAAATTGAATTAGAAACAGTAACAAGAAAGTATATTCAAAACAGCAATTAGGAAGCTGATGACAGAATAAGTACAGTCGAATTTGAAAAAACAAAGTTCAGGTGTGAGCTCCCACGTCGGTTGGAGAGAAAAACAAAACATTTCTTATAAGAGTGTGGAAACCTCTCCCTAGCAAATACGTTTTAAAACCTTGAGGGAAAGTAAAAAAAAAACGATATCTGCTAGCGGTGAACTTGTGTAACAACCCAAGCCCACTGCTAACAGATCTTGTCCGCTTTGACCCGTTACGTATCGTCGCCAGCCTCACGGTATGTTAGAGAGAGGTTTCCACACCCTTATAAGGAATACTTCGTTTCCCTCTCCAACCGATGTGAGATCTCACAATCCACCCTCCTTGGGGACCAATGTCCTCGTTGGCACACTGCTCGGTGTCTGGCTCTAATACATTTACAACAGTCCAAGCCTATCACTAGCAGATATTGTCCGCTTTGGCCTATTATATATCGCCGTCAGCCTCACCATTTTAACATTCATCTATTGGGGAGAGGTTTCCACACCCTTATAAGAATTCTTATCTACCCGATCACTCTTTTTAAGTCCCAAGCTAGACATTCTGAATTGATACAAAAATTGCAGTACTAAAAATTATGACAGGACTCATCTCAATAGAAAGCCCAGGCCTCTAAATAACACATGAAAGCAACTATATGGTACAATAACAGAAGGCAATTGTGAGATTCCACATCGGTTAGAGAGGGAAACGAAACATTCCTTATAAGGGTGTGGAAACTTCTCCCTAGCAGACGCATTTTAGAACCGTGAGGCTGACAGCGACACATAATGAGCCAAAGCAGACACTATTTGCTGACGATGGTTTTACAGCAATAATCAAGATCAATTGCTTGTAAGGACTGTAGTTAAAGGCGGCAGGCATAATTCAGTTTCTTTATACCCCTCATTATGCACAACAAGGTTACAAAAGTTCTAACAGTACCATCAATCTACAAAATGTTGCTTCATGAACACCGAGAGAGTACAAGCAAGCATTGTGAACTTCCAAGCAGCAATGAAGAAATTACATCATGACAAGCATTTTCTACCAAGCCCCTTAACTTAGACTAGCTAAACTAAACCTTAGTAAGGTTTCAGAGAAATCCCCAACTCAAAATGCAGCAATTGAGATCCAAATCATGAACCATTTCAAACAATTTCAAATCATTCAACAGCCACCCACATGCCCAACACAACACTAATTACAAACCAAAACTCAATTAAGTGCAACTCAACTTACCTTCCATCATACAACGCATCAAACACGAAAGAAACCAAATGCTGATCAGGAATCTGCTCATCCACCTCAATCCTCAAAGTATCCTTATGCACATTCACATCATTCCTAACCTTCTTCGCCTGTCGATGCTCCACAAACGGCAAAGACGGTGGCGGAAGCAACGGCGGCACCATCACCGGCCGAATTGGAGACCACCCATTACTCTGATTGGCATAATGAGGGTGGAAATTGAAACGCCCCATCGGAGAGTTCCCATAATTACACGAATTATACCCACCAGAAAAGTAATAGGAGTGAGGAGCAGGGGCAGGAGGAATCGGCGGCAAGGGTATCGGCTGGGGAGTTGGAGTGTAAGGGTGGCTGTGCGGCGGAGGAGGGTGGGAATTGGTGAAGTGATGGGTCTGCGGCGGCGGTGGAAGGGATGTGGGTTCAGAAGGGTAATAGAAGGAGGAAGAAGAATGGTACGGCGGAGGTGGGTTTTGAAGATAATTGTTTCTCAGAAGGGTAATAGAAGGAGGAAGAAGAATGGTACGGCGGAGGTGGGTTTTGAAGATAATTGTTTCTTCTTCTGTTACTCCATGAAATACCCATTTCTGGATTGAGAGATCGGAGAAGAAGAAATAAAATTTTGGGATTTTTCTTTCTTCTGCTCAACAATTGGGAAGAAGCAAGTCCTTGTTCAGCCCATTCCAATTTTGGGATTTTTCTTTCTTCTGCTCAACAATTGGGAAGAAGCAAGTCCTTGTTCAGCCCATTCCGTTGACCTCCGTTTTCTATTTGACGGTTCTACGTTTATCTCATTCCGACGTGTCGTTTCTCAATGCTGAGATGGCAACAACTTTCCTACTTGTCGTCCACGGTGTCCAACTTCATAAATTTCCAATTCCAACCATGGAATTCTGCAAATTAAAAGAAAATAGAATAATCGGGGGATTTTTTTTTTGAATTTTCAAATTTTAAAATAGTGTTTTAAAATCAAAATTCAATCCAAAATTCATGTTTTTCAAACCTAAATTGATTTTGAAATCCCAAAATTTCAAAAATAAAATCTAATTATTTATTTTAAATATTCATAAATAACTTGATTTTGAAATCCCAAAATTTCAAAAATAAAATCTAATTATTTATTTTAAATATTCATAAATAACTTGTCACGTTATATATTTTTAAAATATTTTTATCGACAAATTCAGCCTAAAAATATAGAAAAATTTGAACTTTTCTAAAAGTTTTACGGTCTAGTGCTCTTAATTGAAGATTCCATGATACAGTTCGTCAAACTGTCAAACCACTTTATTTAACTTTAAACCTTTCATTTATAAGGATGCTTTACTCATTTATAGACTTTTACGAAATAGGCAACATCTTCGTCGTTAAACAATTATACTTTTTCTACCAAAAGAACGTAGATTCTTGTAACAACCCAAGTCTGCTAATATTGTTCACTTTAGCCCATTACATACATTCGTCAGCCTCACGATTTTAAAACTTGTCTATTAGGTAGAGGTTTAATCCTTATAAGGAATGCTTCGTTTCTTATCCAATCGAGATTTCCATATACTTATAATGAATCATCCTTAAAAGTGACTAGAAGGCAAAGCGCTTATCCAATCGAGATTTCCATATACTTATAATGAATCATCCTTAAAAGTGACTAGAAGGCAAAGCGAAGAAACGAACAATTCTACCAAACAACAATGCCATCTGACTTTGTTAAATTCCAAACAAAAGAAGGAAACAGGGAAAGACAGTTAGGCAACAGACATTGCAGATATGAAAACACAAGAACAACATTCAGAAGGAAACAGGGAAAGACAGTTAGGCAACAGACATTGCAGATATGAAAACACAAGAACAACATTCATAGAGAAGTTACAAAGTTTCAAAACACAACATGTTTTAGTATAAGAATCAGCAGAAACCGAGCCTCGGTTTTTTCCGAACCGATACGCAACCGCGCTGATGATCCCGAAAGATTCTAATCTCAGAAAAGCCTCGGTTTTTTCCGAACCGATACGCAACCGCGCTGATGATCCCGAAAGATTCTAATCTCAGAAAACTCCCTCAAATCTTCAAGACTGATAAATTGTTGCTTCACCATTCTCATGGAATCACCTCCACTTTCATGTATCCAAACATAAGGTTGGCAAGCTTCATCATAGTAATAAAGCAAGCTCTTCATACTCCTTCCTGGCATATATGCTTTGTAAATGCTAAGCTTCATCATAGTAATAAAGCAAGCTCTTCATACTCCTTCCTGGCATATATGCTTTGTAAATGCTCTTACATTTCAACCTCTTTGAGCATCCTGGCTTCAAACTATGCACCTTTTTCAATATTGACCTACCCTTATCTGCAGCTCGACCGGCCTGTCGCTCAAGTTCCATATACGCGTGCCGAATCCCGACGCCTACCCTTATCTGCAGCTCGACCGGCCTGTCGCTCAAGTTCCATATACGCGTGCCGAATCCCGACGCTTGAGTGTGGTCTCGGCACCCATCGAAACAGCTACCAAGAGGGAAAACACCGAACCCCGGCATTTGAATTGTTGGTTCTACATAAAACCATCAATCCCTCAAGGGGTTTGAACTATATAAATTAGCAGAAACTCTGGTTTTTCCTGTGTTTTTGTGGAAAAGTTGCATCAGATGGCTGTGATTTAAAGGCTATAAGGATTCTGGTTTTTCCTGTGTTTTTGTGGAAAAGTTGCATCAGATGGCTGTGATTTAAAGGCTATAAGGATCAAGTGGCTGAGAGGGCATCTTAAGGGAATATGGATAAGCCCTTCCATTAAGGAATTGGTGGGGCCAATTCAACAGCATGAGAGGAGTTGGGAAAAGGTGGAAGAAAATTGCATTGAAAGAATAAGTTGGGCCAATTCAACAGCATGAGAGGAGTTGGGAAAAGGTGGAAGAAAATTGCATTGAAAGAATAAGTTGTTTTCTAAAAGAAAGTGAAAAAGATTGAAATATTGAAATGGTTTGTGGAGGAAGGAAGAGAAAAGGGAAAAGGGAAATGGTGTAACCACTAAAAGGAGTGGGGAGTTCAAAGCTTCATGATGAGGGGTTGCATTAGCCAATATGATTCTGCTACACCACTCATTATGATATCTTTTTCTTTTGGCTCACTCCACTGTTCATCTTCAACCAGATTCTGCTACACCACTCATTATGATATCTTTTTCTTTTGGCTCACTCCACTGTTCATCTTCAACCACCTTCAATCACTTGCACAAGATTGTGGGTAGATTGATTGTGGAGATTCTCCATTTTAAACTTTTGAAAAGAATCCTTTTCAAAAGTAAAAAGTACTTTGAATTCGTTCGAAATCAACTCAACTACGTCTATTAGTATACATAGCCTATCGCTAGTAGATATTGTTTACTTTGACCCGTTACGTATTACCGTCAGCCTTATGGTTTTACAGCTCAAGCCCACCATTAGCAAATATTGTCTGCTTTGGCCCGTTACGTATCGTCGTTAGCCTCATAGTTTTAAAACGCATCTGCTAGAGAGAGGTTTCCACACTTTTATAAAGAATGTTTTGTTCCCCTCTCCAACCGATATGGGATCTCACAATCCACCTTTCTTGGGAGCTAGCATCCTTGCTAGCACACTACTCAATGTCTGGCTATGATACCATTTATAACACCCTAAGTCCACTGTTAGCAGATATTGTTCGCTTTGATCTATTACATATCGTCATTAGTCTCACGGTTTTAAAATGTGTCTGTTAGAGAGAAGTTTCCACACCCTTATAAGGAATGTTTCGATCCCCTCTTCAACTGATAAGGGATCTCACATATCTACTACATTAGGCTGACTCGATTAGAGTATTACTATTGAAGCACGATCCCAAAGGTCATTAACTTCCTCTCTTGGTTTGAAGGAGGGAAAAAAATGTTATAGCAACCAATATTGTACATAGAAAAATGATCATATGTCTAAACAAGTTCAACAAATGAGCTTCTTTTTCTTCTTCTCCAACTGAGCAGCACTCAACTTTTAGTTGGGAATTGAACAGATAGCAATAGGGGTTGGTGGAGACAAAAAGTAAAGGCTCCAAGAAGCAAGGTTTCCAAGTCTGTGTTCCCCACTTCGGCTGGATTCAACATCTCCCAATTGGAAGATGGTTAAAGAATGAATCTCTGTTTACATTCTCAAAAAATTCTGTACACAACCATTAAGAAGCTTCAATCATTCTCTATACTATTGTTTGAATTTGATCATAGTGTCCTTTACGTTTCAAAACTACCCTTGTAGTAGAAATTCATTTGAATGTTGAACCGAAAAACAACATGATAATGACCAACAACGACCTGATGATTTAGACGCTTGTCTAGATGAAGTCTGAAAAGACTACGTTCTGTCACGTTGACTTTTCCTCAAGCATTCTAATAAGTTTTCTATTTATGAAGTTCAACTGTGTTTTTTATAATTTAGCAATACTATATCTATCAAGAACGCAAGAACTGAACGTTCTTTCCTAGTAATACGATACAGAAAAGTTCAAGAACTGTCTATAGTTATCATATATTCATCTCCAATCACAAGACAGAAGCTAAGCTAGGTTTCTACCTAAGTTATGGAACTGTACAGAGATATTACAAACCACAAGCTCTTAAACAAGTTGATATCAGTAGCTGTGGAGTGAATCAGAATGGTTCGTTGAGGACATGGCCTTATCATTTTTCTTGGTTATCTTCGGTTGGGTCTATCTTGATTATCAGAGGCTGCTTGAGATCTAGAGGAGCCTCTACAACCAGTAGCTGACCAGACACGACATCGTCGTAATCTTCCTTTTCGGCCAGCGCTTTATCTAGAGCAGCCTTGGCGACTTTTGTAATGCAAATTATTAGAACCACTGTAATTCAAAGAAAAATGTTTCAAGGCTTTCCTTGGATGCTAAGCTTGTGCAGGATGAATGTTTGTGTTTTAAGTTTATTCCAATGCTCTATTTAGCAGCTGAATGCAATAGATAGAGAAGGAATTTTTGCTGTCATTTTCTTAGTTCCATGGTGTCAAAAGGGTAATAATCTTGACTCCCACCTACCCAGCCAAGGCTAGGGATGACAATAGAAAAGAACTTTCATTAAGAAAAAAATGGAAGACTGCACGGGCCTAAAAAAGAACCAAAGTCCACAAAATGGAACCCGACTAGGGAAGGGGGCTCCAATCAAGCAGAATAAGAACTAAAGTGTAACAGCCCAAACCCACTGCCAGTAGATATTGTCCTCTTTAGGCTTTCCCTTCCGAGCTTTCCCTCAAGGTTTTAATATGCATCTACTAGGGAGAGGTTTCCACATTCTTATAAAGAATGTTTCATTCCCCTCTCCAACTGATGTGGGATCTCACAATCCACACCGGGCGGTGTGCTAACGAGGATGCTAAGCCCTGAAATGGGTGGACACCAGGTGGAATGCCAACGAGGACGCTGAGCCCCAAAGGGGGGGTGGATTGTGAGATCCCACATCGATTGGAGAGGGTAACGAGTACCAGCGAGGACGCTGCGCCCTGAAAGGGGGTGGGTAGATTGTGAGATCCCACATCGGTTGGAGAGGGGAACGAAACATTCTTTATAAGAGTATAGAAACCTCTCCCTAGTAGATGCGTATTAAGACCTTGAAGGGAAGCCCAGAAGAAAAAGCCTAAAAAGAACAATATCTGCTAGTGAATTTGAGTCGTTACATAAAGAATAATTATAACATGAACATGACATTGGCGCTTAAAGAGAAACATAGAATCTAACTTTCAAGATGCCTTGCTCAAGGATCATATGGGGAACACTTCCTTGACTGAGGAATGTGAGCATGTGCGTTATAAGAAGCTAAATATCGGATCATATGGGGAACACTTCCTTGACTGAGGAATGTGAGCATGTGCGTTATAAGAAGCTAAATATCGTTATACATACGAGTTGGCACTTACCAGATATCGAAAGACCCAACACGAGAAATGCCTGCATTCACGAAATATCAAATTTACATCAT
>NW_019272621.1:1887-15851 GCF_002738345.1 Cucurbita maxima | reverse complement strand
GCTCTCCCAACTGAGCTATCCCTGCAATCATTAGAGTTGAGTTTTTAAAAAGAAATAATCGCTAATGCAGTGAACATGGATCAAAAACATAAATAATCACTAATTTTATAGTCAAATTATGTAACGTGAACCAAGTGGGGTGAAAGTGGATCAAACACGTGACCTTCAGATATTCAATCTGACGCTCTCTCTGAGCTATCCCCGCAATCACTAGAAATGAAAATAATTATGTAACGTGAACCAAGTGTGGTGAAAGTGGATCAAACACGTGACCTTCAGATATTCAATCTGAATTATGTAACGTGAACCAAGTGTGGTGAAAGTGGATCAAACACGTGACCTTCAGATATTCAATCTGACGCTCTCTCTGAGCTATCCCCGCAATCACTAGAAATGAAAATTCATCAGTAAAGGTGGTATTTTAGCTGATTCATTGAGATTTTAACAAGGAATAATGACTAATTTTTTTATTGAATAGTCAGGTTTTGTGAAACAGGTGTGGTGAACATGGAGATCGAACACGTGACCTTCAAATCTTAAATTTGACGCTCTACTAACTGAGCTATCCTCGCTAACATTAAAAATGAAAGTTTTTTAAGTAAAGGTATTTCCGCTAATTAATTGAAATTTTAGAAAGAAATAATCACTAATTTTAAATTGAAGAGTCAAATTATGCAAGATCGAATATGAGACCTTTAGATCTTCAATCTAACGCTCTCTCAACTGAGCTATCCACACTAACATTAAAAATGAAAATTCATCCTAAAGGTAATTTCGCTAATTCATTTTAATTTTAAATAGAAATAATCACTCATTTTTAATAAGATATTCAAGTTATCCAACTTGTATAAGGTGCGGTGAACTAGAACACGTTAGGTATTTCCGATAATTCATTGAGATTTCAGAAAGGAATAATGACTAATTTTAGATTGAATAGTCGGGTTATGCAACTAGAATCAGGTGTGGTGAACGTGTTGATCAAACACGTGACCTTCAAATCTTCAATCTGACGTTCTCCCAATAGAGCTATCCCTGCTAATATTAAAAATGAAAATTCATAAGTAAAGGTACTTCCACTAATTCATTATATTTAAAAAAGAAATAATCAATAATTTTAGATTGAATAAGCAAGTTATGTTTTTAGATTGTATGGTCAGGTAATAAACTTGTATCAGGTGCGTTGAACGTGGATAAAACATGTGTGACCTTCAAATCTTCCGTCTAACAATCTCCCAATTGAGCTACTCTTGCTAACATTAAAAATGAATATTCATCAGTAAAGGTATTCGGTACGCTTTTGGAAATTCAACAGAAGGCAATAGTATTAGACCGAGATGCCAGATTTAAATCTCGCTTCTGGAAAATTCAACAAAAGGCATTGGGTACACAGTTATAGTACGACATTCCACCCATAAACAGATGGTCAAATAGAAATGCTCAAGCAAATATTGGAAGACATGTTGAGGGTATATGTGAATGATTTTGCAGGACAATGAGATAAGTACCTACCCCTTATGAAATTTGCTTATAATAATAGTTGTCAAGCCACCATACAAATGGCCACATACGAGGTTCTCTACGGACGAAGATTTCGATCCCCTATCTTTTAGGAAGAAGAGGGCAAACGACAACTATTGGGCAATAGCTGGTGCAAATTACCAACGCCGCAGTCCAGAAGATTAAAGCTAGGATACAAACCACACAAAGCCGAGAGAAAAGCTATGTCGACCTAAGGCGCAAGGACATGGAATTGTAGGTAGGGGATCATATATTCCTAAAAGTTCCACATGAGAGGGGTGCACAGGTAGGGTAAAAAGGTAAGCTAAGCCCTAGGTTTATCCGTCCTTTTGAGATATTAGAAAGGATTGGATATGTGGCCTATAGAATCGGGCAATGCCCAAATTTGTCTGCAGTACGTAATATCTTTCATGTATCCATACTACGGAAGTATACCCTAGATCCTTCGCATGTACTAGCTCATGAAACTCTCTTCTTGAGAGATGACCTAACGTATAAAGAAGACCCGATTCAAATAATAGACAAGAAATTCAAAAGATTGAGAAACAAGGAAATCGCTCTTGTTAAGGTCCTATGGAAGAATCATAGAGTAGAAGAAGCCACTTGGGAAACAGAAGGCAAATAAGAACCTTGTACCCTGACCTATTTTAGAATAAGCACTTTCGATGACCGAAAGTTTTCAAAGAAGAGGAGAATTTGCAACACTCAAGGTCTCCAATAAGAGACCGTGTATAATCCCTACTAAGTTGTATCTAGAAGCAAAGAACAAGTACAATTGAAAAAACATTGAGAAAATGGTACTTTTTCTAATTTTTATAAACTTCCCGAATCATTCAATTTTTTATAGAACAATAATTACAAGGTGCTTAAAAAAGGAAGGCTCCGATCGGAGAAGATTTTTCTGGCAGAAGATTAATAAAAATCAATAATGAAATTATAGAAATTCTAGATGTTTCAATGGTAGTGAAAAATCCGTCTATAAATTATGAATTAGGGTAGACTATTAGGGGCAAGAAGCAAGCTTAATCGAGTACCCAATCGAGAGATACAAGTTTTTTGTTTTGGGGTATCGTGTTCATGGGTTTACCTCGAATTCGAGAACTATAGTCCACTATTCATTTCCAAACTTGTTCCTGCACCTTCTAAATAAGTTTACCCATAAGTTTGGTGAAGAAAAGAGGTCCTCAAAGTGCTAGTAGGTTTTCACACAAATCAGTCCATGTTAGGTTACCCTCTAATGTTTTCCTAAGCTAAAACCTCAACTCCTAAAGCCTATCCCAAGACATTATGTATAAACCTAGGTTCATCAATAATCCATGTACCAAGTACCTAGAACTATGTGAATAACATGCTAAATAAGTTGCTAGGATCCATACCCATAAGTAACCATTATCTGCCATTACGATGTGTACTAAAAGGCCCCTATTCCTCTTTAGGTAGGATATCCTGCAATATGTATCATGAGCTGGATGTTATGATAGGCCTACCTTTCCCATCAGCTAAACGAGATGTCCTGCACCACGATTTACCAGTAGGCTTACATGATTATGACGACACCACTCATGTGTTCATGGGGAGAAAATTGAAGGTTATTTTAGAGGAAGGTTTTCAAGATCAGTATATGATACATGACACGATGACCTCTTAGCTACAAGATCCTGTAAACATAACAAGAAGTAATATCCTAGCTTAAGGTCGCGATTAAGACCCTATTAGTAGGCTACTTACTAAGTTTTACTCACTCCATGTTTATCATTTTTTTTTTCAAGTAACTAAGAGTTGGTCGTGGATGAGAGCAGACATTGGAGTGTGGCCATGGACTAACCTCTGTTTTTAAAATAGTATTTTTTGTTCTTCTTTTGAGTATGCTTCTTATTTTGTGTTTGTAACGAGTATGTATATGTAACACCCCAAACATGAAGAAAATTATCTCCCATAAGAATAAGCCACTCATGAAAGACCCAAAGGATAGAAAGGAAAAAAATTAAAGTTTTAAGCAAGAACAAGGGACTTAGTCAATTGAGTACCCTAACAAGTGATTTCAAGGAGTTAAAAGGCCTTTTAAAAAGGATTGGAAATGAAAAAGTAAATGAAAACGGCAAAAAAGTCATTTTATCAATTATAAAAAATCTTTCCCGATTTGTAATTCCTTATCTAGAAGGAATCTCAAGATTCAAAATAAGGGGGAAATGATCAAAAAGCAATGAGGAATTTGTAGAAAAATTATGGATTTTTTTTCGAGAAAAATAATAATAAAATATTCAAAAAAGTGAAAAATTACCAAAATACCCCTAAAAGAATGGATAATTAGAGAAATGCCACTCTAATTAGAATCAGAGCATCTACAGTGACCATCCGAGCAAAATCCTTCAAACTCAAATCTCAACTGTTGGATCTCCTCCAAATTTTGATAAGATCTAGAACGAACACGCACGGATCATCACATCCAACGACTAGTATTCAAGGCCAAGGTCGGTAAGGCTATGATCGGAGTTGATATCACCGAAAAATTATTCAGAGAGTTCGATCTCTAAATAACGAAGATTCTAGAGCTCTCAATGTCGGTTTAAGCTCCTTCTATAAAGTCTGAAGTAGGACCAACAATACGAAATAATAATCGAGAAAGGTTGATCCCCTAATCGAAGGCAATAAGCATTTAGATTATGGGTCTCCTACTCGCAGATTTCTTCCAAATTCGAGAGCAATCCTCCACCATTTATCTTTCAACTTCTAAATAACAAAGATTCTGGAGCTCTCAAAGTCGGTTTAAGCATCTCCTATAAAGTCTGAAGTAGGAGCAACAATACGAAATAAGAATCGAGAAAGGTCGATCCCCAATTGAAGGCAATGAACGTTTAGATTATAGGTCTCCTACTCTTAGATTTCTTCTAAATTCGAGAGCAATCTTCCACCATTTCTCTTCAATTTTATTCCTACAGTTTCTCAACAAGATTACCAACAAGTTCTATGAAGGAATAGAGTGCTGAAAGTGCCCAGAAACCATTCCCCCAATTCAATCCGCCATTGAAGAACTTTAAGAAAAACTTGAAAATCCAATCCAAGGATACATGATGACTCGTCGAGCAAAAATGATTCCAATCAGTTTTTACACCTCCAAAGAATGCTTCCATAGAAGACCACGAAGAAAAATAACCTCGAGAGCGTGCCGAATTGAAGGAAATAGGTTTCAAAATTAAATTAGGGATAAGAGTCGAATTCCTATCTACGATCTCTTTTCCTTCAAATTAAGGATTCCTCTAGTTTCAGAGGAAGAAGTTTAGTAAACTTGATGAAGGAATTGAGAGCTGAAACGTCGTAGAACAAACTACCCACGAGATCGAAATCTGGCGTTTCGAGTAAGTAGCATACCGAGAACGATTTCTAGAAGTTAAGGTCCTATACTTAAAGACGTTCCTCCAAAACCAATTCCTTTAGCTTGAAGATAAGATATGGAAGAGGTTTAATGAAGAAATAGGGCCTTGAAATCCCTAGAATCGGCTACCTAATAAAAAATCCTTTCTTTTATCTCCAGCGATAAATCATATTTTGGATGAACTTTAGAAGCGAATATCTTAGGCTACGATCTACGAGAAGGTATCAAATCAATCCCTAGCCCTTCCTTGTAACACCCATCTTTATGTTTCACGAAGACATCAAGGAGAGAAATGCTGTAAATGTGGCTGTCTTGGCCGAGTTTCAAATAGCGGCGAAGCGAAAAATGTGCATCTTCTTCCTGTTCAGAGGAAGAAAATGATGATATGGCCAGTTAAACTAAATTATCCAAGTCAACTCAAAATTTGACCTTTTTTTGGGTTTTCTCAATTTTAACCCCATTCCAGACTGATTCTCATAAAAACATTATGGTTTCATAAACTAGACACAATAAGGAGAACGTGGAAGGAAATTTGAAGTAATTCAAATATTGGAAGCTCAAGAATAGAGATCCCAAACGTCGGCGACGAGGCAAGTAGCCACCTTGGACTCTTTGTTAAGAAATACTTGTAGAAATCGCTTGGATTTTCATATGAACCCTAAACCAAGTATGAATTAAGGATATATGAAAAAAAAAAACCCAAAGAACCCTGAGTTAAGACCTTGAACCGATCAAATAGCTCGTGATTTAAGTAACGTTAAAATAACCCACAATAGTATGTTGAGGTTAGATATGAAATTTGGTGGTCATTGGATAAGGATAAGTAGGTAAACCAAGAAACTGTGTAAAATGACCACAATGCCCCTAAGGTAAGTTACCTTCAGCTCATGATCTTGATGACCTTCAAATGCTATGAAATTCATTAGTAGATCTTATTTTATGAAATGTTATATGAATCCGTATCCCAAGAGGTTATATAAGGTAATGAAGTTTGGGAGTTATTGGAAAACTTTAGTTTGCAAAACCAAGATATGGGAGAAAATGCTATCCATATGACTTTTTCCATAAAGCACGATGTTTATAAGTTTTGAAGTCAATGTTGCAAATGTTTGCTGCACACACAAAAAAAGATAGGGATGTTAAATTTTTAAGTCACTTTTGGAAAGTATGATAGATAAATTGGGTAACAAATTATTGTTTTCAACTACATGTCATCCTCAGGCTCATGAGCAAACTGAGGTGATTAATAAAATATTAGGAGCATTAATTAGAGCTATTATTCATAAGAATATTAAGTTATAAATTGGGTAACAAATTATTGTTTTCAACTGCATGTCACCTACAGATTAATGAGCAAACTTTGATGGTTAATAGAACATTAGAAGCATTGCTTAGGGCTATTATTTGTAAGAATATTAAGTCTTGGGGCGAATGTTTGCCAGTCATTGTTCTCTTTTTGAAGTTGTTTATGGATTTAATCCACTTACGTGTCTTGATTTGCTTTCTATTCATTCTAATATTTTTGTGAGTAAAGCAGCCACAAGTAAGGCAAATGGGATCAAAACATTGCATAAAGAGGGGAAGGAGACAATTGAGAAATAAAATTTCAATGTTGCTTCAAGAATTAACAAAAGACGGAATGAAATCATTTTTCAACCCGGTAGCTGGGTTTGGATACATTTTCGCAAGGAGTGAGTCTCATCTCAAAGGAAGACAAAGTTACATCCAAGAGGGGATGACCCTTATCAAGTCCTTGAAAGAATTAATAACAATGCATATAAAATGATCTTCCATGAGAATTTTCAGCACATCCTACTTTCAATGTTGCTGATTTGAGTCTTATTGATGTAGGTGATGATTTTCTGATTCGAGGAAGAATCTTTTTGAAGAGGGGGAAGATGATAAGGATCACGTTGTTCCAAATGTTCAAACTGGACCTATTACACGATCCAAGGCCAAGAAGATTCAACAAGCATTCATTTTTCATCTACAAAATTGGATAGACTCAGTTCAACTATTATTTTATGTGTTACAAGCTTATTAGATTGAGAAATGACCATTTGAAGCTTCAGAAGTGAATATTTACACGGTTGAAGGAGCAGATGAAGTTGCAAGCATCATTACATGAGTTGTTAGAAAACTTTATTTATTTTTAATTTCATAAAGTTTATAATGGTAGAATTGTCAAATTGACTTCGTCTTTTGTGGAGATTCAAGAAGATCGAGATTAAATCCCAGCAACTAACTTCTTTTGTGGGGAGACTGTAAATACCCACAAATGATTATGTAAAAATTTGATTTGTGATGAATGAAATTGATCTCTCAAGTTGAGAAGTTCCCCTTCAAAATCTGACCATCATCTATGCCATTTATAAGTTTCATGCCATTATTGTGGTAGAATTGCATGTGAGCCATTTAGTCAAGCTTGATATTATGTGGTTGAGTTAAATTCTCAACCTTCTACTTATTTTTTGGATTTCTTTTCTCGGTATTCATTGTAATTTATCCTGATACAAACAAGTTTATTTTTCTAGGGAATGTATTAAGCACATGAATTTATTAATTACGATGAACTTTTGTATAAAACGAAGTAAATACAAATGGAGTAACATGAGATAGAAGTAAACATAGCAATAAAAAGAAACTACATAAACTTAAAGGAAGTTAATCCCATTTTACAATATAAATATTGTTCCAAAGAAAGTTTTTCTTATTTGCATTGTAAAATTATGTATTTCTATGGATATAATTTCTATTTCTAGAATTGAAACAAATTAGAATTCTGAACTCTCACGACTTCTGGGTGATAGGAAATTTTCCCGAAGTAAATCATAATGATTTTTTGTTCTTTTTTCATTCATTTTTTGATTTATTGCAATGGATGTACTAAAACTCTTCTTGTAAGGATAGTCTTTTTCTTGATATCTTTGATTAATTTAGTACTTATTTTTATGAACTAATAAAATACATATGGGTTGATATATAATAAATTGTCCATCATTTTGTACAACAGACGAACATGTTCAATAATAAATATTTATTTTTTAATAATTCCTTATTAACCTGAAACTCCATGGGAACTATGAGAATCTCCAAATTCATTTCTCATCTTTAAATACAAGATACACTAATTTTTATGAGATTTATCAGTTTAAGCTAGAACAACTTAGTATTTCTTCCTTAGTTCTCATCCCATCAAAAAAATTTATGTTTTTATTGTTCAATGGGTTGAATTCTTAATTTATTGTGAGATAATTAAATTTTTCCTTATAAATTTTTTCAATGAGTTCAAAATTATTACACTAGGTTTAGTATTTTGATGAGAGATTCCTCTTTCTTATTCTTAATCAAATTTTTTAGTGGGTTTGACTTAGTTGATACATGATTTATGTTGTCTTTCATTTTCTTTTAGTTTGTTTGAAAAAACACATCGATCAATTCCGATTCTCTCTTTTTCTATTTATTGTTTTTCGATTGAGATGTATGGATCCATGGGCCTATGTGTCTGCATAGAACTTGAACATGGATTAATGAAAATGTGCAAAAGCTAATTTAGTTCGTTGACTCGGTTCAGTTTCAAGACATACATCAAGCAAGAACCAATAATTTTATCTCTATTAAAAAGACATTTCAAGTCAATTGAACCTGATTACATATTACAACTTAAATAAACTTAACATGATATGATATGAACTTTATTTATGTCAACATTTCTTAACAATATTAATTGAAATACATCCCAATGATTTGAGAACAAATTCTAAAAACACAATGATAAATTTCAATTCTTAACGTGCATAAAGCACATGGACTAGCAACGAAAAACGATAGATTAGTAAGAAAGACATTTGGTCAAATAGTATGATTCTCAATTCCTGTGTAAGAGGTCAGGAATTCCATAATCAGAATGCCCCACAAGCTCTATCAAATGGTTTTGTGTGTTGTAAAAACAATAGTAAAAAAACTTAACATGATAACTGCAAATAAATGATCTCCAAAGAAAACAAAAGTATTTTTAGTGGTAGAATTATGTTCCTTAGACTTTATTGCCCTAGTATACCAAGTAATGGGAAAGTATATATGGGATGCCTTAAAGAAAGTAATCGAGTATGTTTTTATATTTAGATTTTTCATGATTGTCATTTGTATGAAGTGACAGGTCTGCTACTCGAGACACATTGAAAAATAGAAAAAGTAGTATAATATATTAAAAAGATAATGTTTCTAAATATTTGAGTTCATAATTATACAAATATTGATAAGTTAAGGAATCACTATAAAGAGAGTAAGATTCGGATTACCTTGTTGATCGAATATCTCAAGGCAAGAACATTGTTTGAGATTCGAATCACTCCACAAGCAAGATCGATCATGTCTAGCTTGAATGATTCTTGTTGATCAAATATCTCAACACAAAAACACTTGTTTGAGATTCGAATCACTCCACAAGCAAGATTGATCATGTCGAGCTTGAATGATTCTACATGCAACCTAAACTACATACAATTGCAAAGAAACTTAGCCATTAGCTAAAGAAAAGCACAAATGCTCCTTTTACATTTTTTCTAAAATGTAATCCACCAAAATTTATAACATGAAACTTCATTCTTCTTCAATGTGCTATGAATTGAAATATCTTTTGATAATTTCAACAATATTTTCTTCGTATCTTCATTGAAGAATATTGTATGATTGATGTCTGTTGGTCCATATCAAATATTATCATAATAAGGTCAATGAGGGGAATACACCAATTGTTGGGCAACAAAGTCAACACAAAGAAATTAGAAAAGAAATATGAAAACTTGAGTTGTGAAAGGTGTAAATTGGAAAGAATCTTAGTGCTCGAGGATAATCTAGTGTTATGAAAACTAGCTAGATTGAATCTTCAAAGATTAATGTAAATTTTTTGAAAATTTAGAGGAACCCTTTTAGTATGTTTGCAATAGCTTAGTCATGCAGCAACAACGTAATGCTTCAAATACTCTTCCTTATGATTAAATACTAATGGTTCGTGAGGTCAGAAGTCTTTCTTTAATGTTAAGGATATTTAGTCCTAAAGTATAACTTACCATATATATCATATTTGATCTTTTATTATAGGATATTTGTGTTCTATCACAGCTCTTTTCATTTATTGTTATTCCCCTATCCTTTATAATTTATTTGATTATTTGAGAACTTCATTTATGTCGGGTGGTTTTAGAAAATACATGAGAATATAATGATGGTGTTTATATAACACACGCGGAAGCAATTTGGATCTTAGGCACTTTTAGAACATCAATTATAGTAAATAACTAGCATGTTCATGAGTATTAAAACTTAATGAGTTTGAATACCAACCTTTTGTAGTTCAATTTCTTTTTTCCTCACAAACCGGTTTCGAACCACCACTAGTGTCTTCTCCACTATCCTCCGGCCTTAGAACGGGATTGTGGAGTCCGGTGAGTGACTAAACTTGGGAGGGATTTTGTATATATGAAGAGAGTGTTTGTGAGAGGTTTTTCTCAAGGTTTTTCACCAAGAAGAAGACATTTCATGTTTTATGATCACTCTATTTATAGAGTCATGTTTGCATGTTCATGCAAATTTGAGATCACCAAATTTTGACACTAAAAATTCCACTCAAATGTTTGGGATTACGTGACAAGCATGCATACTTGAGTTAACCAAATTTTGACACTCAAATTTGTAGGGTTTATTTGGCAAACATGCAAGTTTGGTTAAACAAAATTTTGACACCTCAAAATTCCACTAATATGGATTTTTTCATTAAATGAAGTCAACATGTTAACTTTCTTCATTTTGATTCAACAATCAATTTGAATTATAAATTTCAAATTAAAGTAATATTTAAGATTAATTAAATATTTAATTAATATTTAATATNATAAAACAAAAATGCAGTTAAATATATCGTATATATGTAGTGCATTCTCCCTAATTTGAATTCGAACACTTCGAACTCACTCGTCACGTTGTTCTATGATTTAGTCCGATATGAGCTACCAGAGGGATCTAATGGACCTATAGATCATGGGCTCCAACGATCCAAGATTAACCGATGAAACTCATTAACTTTGTTAACCAACATTCGTTAAGTACTAGGACAATTCACTATAGCCTAGTAGTTGCACTCCCCTCACTATAGATATATTTTTGTCCATTTTATATAACCATGATTAGTAAGTCGATCCTTCACAGGTTGTTCGTAACTAGAGCTGGGTCAATTTACCGTTTTACCCCTGAAGTTACTTCTTGTTTCTTATGTCTCACTGATCCTCTAATGAACAATTGGTTTGTGATCCAACCAGTAAACCGGATCCCTCTCAGGCCAATGAGAGGGTGGGGCTCCTTATTCAAGACCTGGAGTCAGTAATTAAGGGAACTACCTCTCTTCTATCCCTAAAAGTGGGTAGGTGTGAATTCCATCTTGCACCCCACGTCCTCAGCCATTTACCCAGTCTTACCCCTGAAATGAGAGACCTATTGAGTTGGCGAACTTGAGCCACTCTCACCCATGCAAATCTAAGGATAATTCCGAATAAACAAGAAGTTCATGGTTAGCTCAAGATTAAGATCGAGTTACTTAGGTCATCGAATGAAAAGAAAATTAGTCTCAACAGTAAACGACATTATAAAGTGAGAGTGATTTTCTTCATGGTCCGATCTTATGCAATACTCATTGCATAGGACGCCCCCACTCACATGTCTTCACATGTACAATTTTAGTGATCGCATTGTTTATATCATATACAAAAGTGGGCCTCATCCATAGTGTCCTCAGGATAAGGTACTCAGTCTTATCCTTATACTATAGATCATATTGACTATATACTTGAACTTGATCAACTCTTATGTCTCTACATATAGTTCAAGTAATCATACTATAGCCAGAGTGTTCTTAGTTTATTGGATTTAGATTAATGATCGTAAAGTTCACTTTATTCAATAACAACCTTTACTGAATAAACAGCAATAATAACTTTATTGAAAATAAATTATGCTTTTGTTTACAAACTATGAGTTTTAGGACATAAAACCCAACAAACTCCCACTTGGACTAAAACTCTAGTGGAGTTTTATAACGTTGAGTAGAGAGAAAGACATAAATACAATAAACTAGGCATCACATACTCATGCCTTTTCTCCCACTTGCCCTAGATTACCTAACTCGTAGTCCTAGACTCACTAGGTGCCCTTCATACACTTTAGCCGTGAGGGGTTTTGTAAATGGATCAGCAATGTTGTGCTCTGAAGCTATCTGTGTGACGATCACATCTCCTCGTTACACAATCTCTCTTATGAGATGATATTTGGGCTCAATATGTTTTCCTCGCTTATGGCTTCTTGGTTCTTTTGAATTTGCAAACCCTTTGCTCGTGATCCTGTTCAATGAACCCCTCTGGTTGAGCCATATAGATACTCTCTTCAAGATTGTCGTTTAGAAAGGATGTCTTAACATCCATTTTCCAAATTTCATAATCATAAAATGTGACAATAGACAAGAGTATTCTAATCGATTTAAGCATAGCAACAGGAGAGAAGGTTTCTTCCTAGTTCACCCCCTCTCTTTGGGTATAACCCTTTGCTACTAGTCGAGCTTTAAAGGTCTGTACCTTACCGATTTGGTCTCGTTTCCTCTTATAGATCCACTTGCAACCAATAGGTTTTACCCTATCTGGTTGATCTACAAGTTCCCAGATTGAATTGAAGTACATTGACTCCATTTCAAGATTCATGGCTTTAATCCACTGATCTCTATCTTCATCATTCATTGCTTGTTCATAGATCAATGGATCCTCAATGCCATCATCAGGTATGAAGACTTGAGTGTCTGCCAAACCCAAGTAACGATCGGGTTGAGTTATAACCCTCCCACTACGTCGAGGCATTCTCAACTCTTGAGAAGGATGTGATTGACCAGAAGTGTCAGCTCCATCAACAACTCTTATTGAAAAACCATCTTGATCAACAACTCTTGTTGTTGTATCAGTAGCTTCTTTAGAAATCTCACTTAATACTTGTTCGCTACGAGGTTGATGATTTCTTACGTGATCTTCCTCTAAGAATGTAGTGTTTGTTGATACAAACACTCTATTTTCTTGAGGGTCATAAAACAAACCATCTTTCGTCTCTTTGGGGTATCCTACGAATAGACAAAATTTTCAACGACGTCCTAATTTCTTGGAATTTTGCACCAACACATGTGCATCCCCAAATTCTGAAGTGACGTAAACTACCTTTACGCCCTTTTCATAACTCATAAGGTGTTTATGAAACACTCTTTGTAGGAATCATGTTCAAAATGCATGTAGCAGTCTCAACTACATATCCCCAAAACGGATCGGGTAATTGAGTGAAACTCATCATAGATCGAACCATGTCTAACAAAGTTCTATTTCTCCTTTCTGATACACCATTTTCTTGAGGCATACCAGGGGCTGAGAGTTGTGACCTTATTCCATGTTCTATCATATAGTCCTAAAATCTTAAGTCCATGTACTCTCCTCCTCGATCTGATCGAAGTGTTTTAATAATTTTACCTAATAGATTCTCAACCTCAGTCTTATACTCTCTGAATTTTTCAAGAGCTTCGAGCTTGTGACGTATTAGATAAAGATAGTCATACCTTGAATAATCCTCAATAAATCTGATGAAATATTCATACCCTCCTCGTGCTTTGACATTCATTGGACCACAGAGATTTGTATGCACGAGTTCTAAGGTTTCTTTGGCTCTATAACCTTTTTCGAAAAACGATCGTTTAGTCATTTTACCCTCAAGACAAGACTCACATGGAGGTAAATAGTTGTCTTCTAACTTATTTGAAAGTCCATTTTTATCCAATCTATCAATCCTATTGAGATTAATGTGGCCTAGTCTTAAGTGCCAAAGATAGGTATTAAGAGAAATCTTTTGTCATTTATTTTGAGTTTCAGTTTTTTTAAACATCTCGGTATTTAAAATGGCTTTTATTTCGCTCGATTTTAACATATATAAGTTGTTTTCTAATTTTGCAGAACAAATATGAATACCTCTTTTACAAATGAACAAGAGATAGATATTA
>NW_019272621.1:0-1612 GCF_002738345.1 Cucurbita maxima | reverse complement strand
TCCCTTGTTCGTTAAGAGGGATTGATAAGTCTGTAGCTCATTGAGAAGAGCAGTCAAGTTATATTCTATTTTTTTCATTACCACATTTGTGCGGAACTGACTTGACTCTTCTCATCAATGACAACTTTATTTTCTTCTGTCACATTGAAATTGACCATCATGTCTAGGACATGTTCTCTAACTGAGGTCGCTTCTTACATACGACAGTTGTAAATGTATTTTATGGCTTCATGTCTAAGGGAGAAGGACGGTTGTCCAAACATCTCTTTTAGAGATTCCATAACTCTTAGTAATTCTTCGGAAGTGTGACCCGCCATTTTCAGACCTCAGAGATCGGTCCCAACAATGCTATCGAACGAAAAAGCAAAAGTTGGGAACGGACCTAAGAAATCCTATCCATTTCTAGAGTTTGTGTTGTTTCGACTCCCATGTTACAACCCTCCAAATGGGTAGTAGCTTTTGGGCAACATGTAGGTGGAACATGGGAATCTCACGGTGCAACCTAGTGGTGGAGACCATAGGAGGTGTTGATATACTTCCTTCTCCCACTTACTATAAATACTTTCTCTATTCACCTTGTTATTGACTCATGCAAATACCTTCCGAATGGAGGACGCTCCCAGGGCGACACAAGGCCGAGCATGAATCTCACGGTGTGAATTTTTCAGAGAGCGTAAAAGGAAAACGATGTATCTCATATATCTTTTTCCTCCCACTAAGTATTTTAGACGGTTGGGTATACCTATTACTTCGTTATATTCCGACTAATTAAATATAGCTTAAGTCTAGGTTATTTTTCTAAAACTTATATCACTTAAGCATGCTCATAAAACTGGGCTAACTAAGCTCAAGTACTGGTCCGATCTCCAGGTAGTAGGTGTTTTGTAAACCGTCAACGTAAGTACCTCCAACCTTAGACAAGATCGTGCCAGGTGAGCTTTCTCGTAAATGCAATTTTGTAAGACATCGACCTATTTTAACTATTAAAATTGATCGTTCTCGGTTCTTAACCCTGAGTGAGCATGTACTTAACTTTATTATAGATTTTAACATGCATCTAACATGCTTTATATAACAATTATATAATCATCCATTCCATGCAATAATATAACAATTTATATCTATCACTCATGGAATCCTAAACATGCATACTATAAATTATAATAATTATAACATACTTGGAATGCATGAAACATGCTTAGCCTATGGTGAGATTTTAAATCTATATGACATACTTTGTGCATATACATTTTCTATTTAATTAAAACATACATTCATAATGCATAATTAATTAAACACGCTAAAGTGGATTGGTTTTGGCATTTTAAAACAAGCAATTAACTAAATTATTACATTAATAATTAAAAATAACTTGAACCTCTCCCGAGGATCACGAATTGGGCGACCCAACCCTTAAAAACGTTGAACCAGACCCCAAAGGCAGAAAAACCACCCAAACTGCCTCTTCCATCTTCTTCTTTGGTTCAGCTTGCTATCTCTTCCATTTTTGATCAATTACAACCTAAAATTGACTCTAATGATTCCATAAAAATTACATACCTTTCTTCATTCATTAAAGCCCATACACATTAGGCTTATTACAATAATTGTA
>NW_019272620.1:0-16697 GCF_002738345.1 Cucurbita maxima | reverse complement strand
CTTTTGTGTGATATAAGAAGTTTTTTTTATTTGGAATATTTTGATTACGTGGTGTAATTTAATTTCTTTTGTTATTTTGATTCTGATTGTATCTACACAGAAAAATTTTTTCTATTTTTGGGGTTGCTAACTCAATGGTAGAGTACTCGGCTTTTAAGTGCGGCTAGCATCTTTTACACATTTCTATGAAGAAACAGATTCGTCCATACTATCGGTAGAGTTTGTAAGACCGCGACTGATCCTGAAAGGAATGAATGGAAAAAGCAGCATGTCGTATCAATGAAAAATTCTAGTAATATTTTTACCTTACTAGATTAGGCCAAACCTTGTTTGAATTCTTGATGCGGAAAAAAAAAGTAAAGTCAAGTGGGGTGGGTCGAATGAATAAATGGATAGAGCCCTATGCTCCAATTATAGAGAAATAAAAAGTAACGGGCTTATGTTCTTAATTCGAATGATTACCCGATCTAATTAGACGTTAAAACTATATTAGTGCTTGATGCGGGAAGGACTTTTCTTATGAGTGAGTTATTGATTTTTTTCTAAGTCCTAACTATTAGTTACTCTACATTATGGGGTAGAGGGGAATGTGTAGAAGAAGCAGTATATTGATAAAGAATTTTTTTCCAAAATCAAAAGAGCGATTGGGTTGAAAAAATAAAGGATTTCTAATCATCTTTTTTATCCTAAAATAAAAACCCATTAGATGGCAAAAGAAAAGAGAGGATAGAGAGTCCGTTGATAAGTCTTACCTATTTACAGGGTATCTATTATTATTTTTACTGTAATACCTTGTTTTGACTGTATCGCACTATGTATCATTTGATAACGTAATAAATCCATTATAGTATCCCCAGTTCAAATCAAATTTTAAATGGAGGAATTTCAAGGATATTTAGAACTTCAGAAATCTCGGCAACGTGACTTCCTATACCCACTTATCTTTCGGGAGTATATTTATGCATTTTCTCATGATCATTTTTTAAATGGATCCATTTTTTTGGAAAATTCTGGTTATGACAAAAAATCCAGTTTACTAATGGTAAAACATTTAATTACTCGAATGTATCACCAGAATCATTTTTTTTTTTCCACTAATTATGACAAAAATCCATTTTTGGGGTACAAAAAAAATTTGTATTCTCAAATGCTATCCGAAGGGTTTGCAGTCATTGTGGAAATTCCATTTTCCCTAAGATTAGTATCTTCCTTAGAGGAAGAAGAAATCGCAAAATCTTATAATTTACGATCAAGTCATTCAATATTTCCTTTTTTAGAGGATAAATTACCACATTTAAATTATGTGTCAGATGTATTAATCCCCTATCCCCTTCATCTGGAAATTTTAGTTCAAATCCTTCGCTCCTGGGTGAAAGATGCCTCTTCTTTTCATTTATTACGGTTCTTTTTTCACGAGTATTGTAATTGGAATAGTCTTAGTACTTCAAAAAAATTGATTTCTTTTTTTTCAAAAAGAAATCAAAGATTAGTCTTGTTCCTATACAATTCTTATGTATGTGAATACGAATCCATTTTCCTTTTTCTACGTAACCAATCTTCTCATATACGATTAACTTCTTATAGGGGCCTTTTTGAACGAATATATTTCTATGGAAAAATCGAACATCTTGTCAAAGTGTTTGCTAATTATTTTTCGGCTATCTTACGGGTCTTCAAGGATCCTTTCATACATTATGTTAGATATCAAGGAAAATTGATTCTGGTTTCAAAAGATACGCCACTTCTGATGAATAAGTGGAAATATTACCTTGTTAATTTATGGCAATGTCATTTTTATGTGTGGTCACAACCAGAAAGGATCCATATAAACCAATTATCCAAGCGTTCTCTTGACTTTTTGGGCTATATTTCAAGTGTGCGATTAAATCCTTCAGTGGTATGGAGTCAGATGCTAGAAAATTCATTTCTAATAGATAATGCTACCAAGAAAATCGATACACTAGTTCCTATTATTACTCTGCTTGGATCATTGGCTAAAGCGAAATTTTGTAATGTGTTAGGGCATCCCATTAGTAAGCCGACCTGGATCGATTCGTCGGATTTTTCTATTATTGATCGATTTGTGCGTATATCCAGAAATCTTTCTCATTATTACAGAGGATCCTCAAAAAAAAAGAATTTGTATCGAATCCAGTATATACTTCGCCTTTCTTGTCTTAAAACTTTGGCTCGTAAACACAAAAGTACTGTACGCGTTCTTTTTAAAAGGTTAAATTCGCAATTATTGGAAGAATTCTTTACGGAGCAAGAACAGGTTCTTTCTTTGATCTTCCCAAGAGCTTCTTTTACTTTACAGAGGGTATATAGGGGGAAAATTTGGTATTTGGATATTATTTGCATCAACGATTTGGCCAATCATGAATGATTGGTTCTGACACCATGTAAATGGAAATTTTACTTAATAAATGCTGAAGATATACCAAAAAAAATTAATTAATTTCTATTATGAAATGTTCATTTGGTAAGAGTTGATCAACTGAATATTCCACTTTCTTAGTTAGAATCCTGCCTAGGGAAGTAACTGCGTTTTAGATGTATACATAGGTAAAGTCGTGTGCAATGAAAAATGCAAGCACTATTTGGGGAGGGATTTTTTTTACTTAGTTTTTAAAAATGTAAAAGGGAATGTAAACCCAAATGATATACAATCATCTCCCATTGCGATAACGGTATTGAGAATGTAAACGTCTTCTGAATCACCCAAGTGAAGTGAATTCCATCGGTGTTGGGACTATGGTCTGGTGCAGTAATTTTCAGGTGATCAAAGGTAAGATTCTTGCCGGCCAAACATCGATATGAAAATTTTTACTATCCAATGAAGTTATGTCCTTCACTATCGAATTTGTGATGAAATTGAACTTCAAATTCTGCTCATTTGAAACAAACAAAGAAAAAACACTCGCTTGTTAAAGCATATAATGCTAACCCAAATTATGAGTTCTTTTTATAATTAAAGAGGTATGAGCATTTACCATGGGAAGCTTTTTGCATACTTTCTTCAGGTGGCAATCATTCTTTTCCCAACCAGTTTTTACTTGGCCATCGAAAACTCCAGTACCAGACAATGTCAAATGATCGATGTATTCCATAACAAGCAACCCATCTCCTTCCGTGTCGGTAGGAGAAGCTTGTAATGTTCCTTCAACTAGAAGCTCAATAGGACTTTTACATGGACATTTGAGTCTGGATTCTCCTAATTGATAAGTTCCTTTTGGAACCAATACTTTACTTGAAGTAGTCGACGCACATGCTTCCTTCCATGCATCTCTTAAAGCATGTGAATTCAACCATTTAATTTGAGAAAAATATTTTGTACAAAATGAAATTTTGGTTTATCAACTTAAACAAATGTACACGTACTTAGTAACGTCAGCATTAGGTTTGGCACCACATGTCGTAATATCAAAAACACCGCTACTAGCATCAGTGGTAGCATTAGAGACACCAACAATTGGTAGCATTAGAGACACCAACAATAGCAGCAGTGGTATTAATGTCATAAACTTTGATATCAATCCCATCCTTTCTAGTTCTCGTCTCTCCTACTTTGCCTTATTTTCTCTTGGTTCAAATTCTCAAAATTATCAGGAATAAGAATTGATTTGAATGCATTCACCAACTCAAACTCTCTTTATATACAAACACAAAAATAACCAATTCCTACTAGCTAAATTTGTTAAAAAATAAGTATGTGGTTTAAGGCCTACCTATAATTAATTTTTTTTTTTTTTTTTTTTGTTTTGTTTATTAATGAAGTATTTTTAAAATCAAGCAAAGTTTGGAGACGGCAGAAAATTATGTTCTTGTTTTGAAACTTGAGTATGAATTATGAAATATAAAAAAAAGGTTGATAAAGAAATTGTGAGAAAATGAATATAATTTTAAAAAATTAACGTAAAAAATACTACATAATAACTCTCAATGAATCACCTTGCAAATCTTCCTTGTTGAGACTAATCATGAATTATTAGGGTAGGCCCTTCTTTTCTAATTAAAAACAATAGATTATTTATATAGGTTTAAATAGAATTTTGAATAATTCAGCGTCAATGAAGCTTTTAAAAAATTCAATGAGATACAATTCTATACATTTATATGTCCCAAATGATAATTGATAATATCATTGAATGAATGTGATTCTAGAGCTAATTCTAAAAAATAGATTTCAGATGCTCTAAAGCTTATTCTGAAAAATATATGGCAAGTGCAACTAATAGAACGTATGGTTGGGTTTTATGTCCTAAAACTCATAGTTTGTAAATAAAAGCATATTCTATTTTCAATAAAGTTATTATTAATGTTTATTCCGTAAAGATTGTTATTGAATAAAGTGAATTTTACGATTATTAATCTAAATCCAATAAACTAAGAACACTCTCACTATAGTATGATTCCTTGAACTATATGTACAGACATAAGAGTGGATCAAGTTCAAGAATATAGTCAAAATGATCTGTAGTATATGGATAAGGTTGAGTACCTTACCTCAGGGACACTATGGATGCGACCCACTTTTTTTATATGATATAAACAATGTGATCACTAAATTGTACATGCGGAGACATGTGAGTGGGGGCGTCCTATGCATTGAGTATTGCATAAGATCGGACCATGAATAAAATCACTCACTTTATAATGTCGTTTACTGTTGAGTTGATTTTTTTCATTCCATGACCTAGGTAACTCGATCTTAATCCCGAGCTAATCATAAACTCCTGTTTATTCAAAATTATCCTTAGATTTGCATGGGTGAGAGTGGCTCGAGTTTGCCGATTCAATAGGCCTCCCATTTCAGGGGTAAGACGGGGTGAATGGCTGTGGACATGGGGTGTAAGATAAAACTCACTCCTACCCACTTTTAGGGATAGTAGAGAGGTAGTTCCCTTAAGTACGGACTCCATGTCTTGAACAAGGGGTCCCACCCTCTCATTGGCATGAGAGGGATTCGGTTTACTAGTTGGACCACAAACCAATTGTTAATTAGAGGATTAGTGGGACATAAGAAACAAGAAGTAACTTCAGGGGTAAAACAATAAATTGGCCCAGCTCTAGTTACGAACAACCTGTGAAGGATCGACTTACTAATCATGGTATATCAAATGAACAAAAATATTCTATAGTGTGGGGAGTGCAACTACTCGGCTATAGTGGAGTGTTCTAGTAGTTAACGAATGTTGGTTAACAAGGTTAATGAGTTTAGCCGGTTAATTTCGAATCGTTGGAGCCCATGATCTATAGGTCCATTAGGTCCCCCTGCTAGCTCATATTGGACTAAACCATAGAACAGTGTGACGAGTGAGTTCGAAGTATTTGGAATCGAATTAGGGAATATGCGCTAAATATATACGTTATATTTAACTGCATTTTTGTTTTATTTACGAATTAAACAAAAAGAGAAAATCGAAGATATTTAAATAAGATTTTTAATATTTTAATCAATGTGTCGGAATTAATTTTAATCCATATGTGTTGAAATTGATTGGGATTGACATTTGAATTAATTAAATGGTTTAATTAATCATAATATTACTCTAATTTGAAATAATTATTTAAATTAATTGTTGAATTAAAATGTTGACTTCACTTAAATGGAAAAATTCATGTTTGAGTTAATGGAATTTTAAGTGTTAAAATTTGGTTAACTCAAACTTGCATCCTTGCCACGTAATCTCACACATTTGAGTCGAATTTTGAGTGTCAGAATTTGATAATCTCAAATTTGCACGAACATGCAAATATCATTTTATAAATAGAGTGATCAAGGTCCATGAAAGTCTTTTTGAAAAAAACAAAAGCTTGAGAAAGTCGCTCACAAATTCTCTCTCACATATACGAAATCCCTTCCAAGTTTAGTCACCCACCGGATTCCTCAAGGCCGGAGAATAGTAGGGAAGATACTAGTGGTGGTTCGAAATCGGTTCTTGAGAAAAAAAGAATTTGAACTACAAAAGGTTAGTACTCAAACTCATTGAGTTTTAATACTTACGAACATGCTATTTAATTTACTATCATTGATGTACTTAAAGTGTCTAAGATTCAAATTGCTTCCGTATGTGTTATAACAATACCATCAATTGGTATCAGAGCAAGTTTTAGGCACTTACATTATTTTGAGCATGGTGGTACCATTTCATAAATGAAAAATTGTGGATGCTAAAGTGAATGTTTATGGTTTTGACATTTTTTTTTTTATGCTTCCATTTGATACCATTATTGTAATTGACCAAATGTGTATGGGCTTTAATGAGTGAAGAAAGGTCTGTAATTTTTATGGAGTCATTAGAGTCCATTTAAGATTGTAATTCATCGATAATGGAAATGATGGCAAGCTAAACCGAAGAAGAAAAAGGAAGAACACTCGCGGAAGGCTCGAGGGTGTGGATCATGTTAATTTCAAATTATTAATGTAATAATTTAGTTAATTGCTTGCTTTAAAATGCCACAACCAGTCCACTTTAGTGTGTTTAATTAATTATGCATTGTGAATGTATGTTTTAATTAAATAGAAAATGTATATGCATAAAGTATGCCATTTAGATTTAAAATCCCACCATAGGCTAAGCATGTTTCATGCATTACAAGTATGTTACAAGTGTTATAGTATGCATGTTTAGGGTTCCATGAGGGATAGATATAAATTGTTATATTATTTCATGCAATAGATAATTATATAATTGTTATATGAAGCATGTTAGATGCATATTATAAGTTATTTTCAACGTCATAAACGAGATAGACGTTAAAATTTATAATAAAGCTAAGTGCATGCTCACTTAGGGTTAAGAACCAAGCACGATCAATTTTAAATAGTTAAAATAGGTCGATATCTTGTAAAATTGTGTTACAAGAAAGCTCACCTGGCACGATCTTGTTTAAGGTTGTTGATACTTAAGTTAATGGTTTACGGAACACCTGCTACCTGGAGATCGGGCCAGTACTTGAGCTTAGTTAGCCCAGTTTTATGAGCATGCGTGAGTGATGTAAGTTTTTGGAAAAATCACCTAGACTTATGTTATATTTAATTAGCTAGAATATACCTAAGTAATGAGAATATCCAACCATCTAAAATACTTAGTGGGAGGAAAAAGGTATATGAGATGTATCGTTTTCTTTTTCACGCTCTCTTGAAAGTTCACACCGTGAGATTCATGCTCAGCCTCGTGTCACCCTGGGAGCAGCCTCCATTCGGAAGGTATTTGCATGAGTCAATAACAAGGTGAATAGAGAAAATATTTATAGTAAGTGGAAGGAAGTATATAAACACATCCTATGGTCTCCACCACTAGATTGTACCATGAGATTCCCATGTTCCGCCTGCATGTTGTCCTAGAGCAACTACCCATTCGGAGGTCGTAACATGGGAGAAGGAACAACGCAAACTCCAGAAATGGATAGGATTTCTTAGATCCATTCCCACTTTGGCTTTTTCATTCGATAGCATTGTTGGGGTCGACCTCCGAGTTCTGAAAAATGGTAGGTCACACTTACGAAGAATTACTAAGAGTTAGTATATTCTTGACCAAAGTAACGATAACTAAAACACTATAGGAATACAGAGTTATTCTAAGATTAGTGTTTAAGTCAAAAATGTCTTGGTTTAGTAAAGGAGTGATTGATTGCCCCTCGGTAGTAGTTACTCTAACTCACTAAAGTATCATTGCAAATTAATAATTTTTGGGTACATAATTACATTTACTAAACCTGATTGGATTACACAGGATTAAGTCAAATCACTCATAGAATTTTCTTTATATCACAGCATGACAGACTCAATAGTACAATTACTCGCTTTTGAGAAATTAAATAGTGACAATTACGCAACTTGGAGATCAAATCTAAACACAATACTTGTAATTGATGATTTAAGGTTTGTTTTAACTGAGGAATGTTCTCCAAACCCCAGCTCAAATGAAAACTGAACAATTCGGTATGCATATGACAGATGGACAAAGGCAAATGACAAAGCTCGAGTGTACATTTTAGCTAGTATATCTGATGTTTTGGCTAAGAAATACGATGTTATGGATACTGCTATAGAGATTATGGAATCTCTAAAAGGGATGTTTGGACAACCGTCCTTCTCCCTTAGACATGATGCCATAAAATACTTTTACAACTGTCGTATGAATAAGGGACCTCAGTTAGAGAACATGTCTTAAACATGATGGTCCATTTCAATGTGGCAGAAGTAAATGAAGTTGTCATTGATGAGAAGAGTCAAGTCAGTTTTATCATGGAGTCTCTTCCAAAGAGCTTCTTCCAGTTCTGCACAAATGCGATGATGAACAAGATAGAATATAACTTGACTGCTCTTCTCAATCAGCTATAGACTTATCAGTCCCTCTTAACAAACAAGGGACAAACAAGAGAAGCAAATGTTGTTGTCTCTAAGAAATTACTAGAAGGATCGTTCTCCAAAAATAAGTCTGGTTCTTCAACTTCGAAAAATGTTTTGATAAAGAAGAAGGGTAAGGGAAAAAATAAGACTCCTAATGACCGTAACAAGGTTCAAAAAGTAGATAAAGGAAAATGTTTCCAATGCAACGAAAACGGGCACTAGAAGAGAAACTGCCCAAAATACCTTGCAGAGAAGAAATCCGAAAAGACACAATAAGGTAAATATGATTTACTACTTGTAGAAATATGTTTAGTAGAGTATGATAACTCAACTTGGATACTAGATTCAGGGGTCACTAATCATATTTGTTCTTTTTTCCAAGAAACTAGCTCCTGGAGAATGCTTGAGAACGGTGAGATAACACTCAGGGTTGGAACAGGAGAGATTATCTCAACAAGATCAGTAGGAAATTTAAAGTTGTTTTTTGTAGATAGATTCATTATATTAGATAATGTACTTTTTGTTCCTAGAATGAAAAGAAATCTAATATCTATCTCTTGTTTATTAGAACAATTGTATAAAGTATCTTTTGAAATCAATGAAGTGTTCATTTTCAAAAGAGGTAAAACAACTTATATATGTTAAAATCGAACGAAACAAAAGCTATTTTAAATAACGAGATGTTTAAAACAAGTTAAACTCAGAATAAACGACAAAAGATTTCTCCTAATACCTATCTTTGGCACTTAAGACTAGACCACATTAATCTCAATAGGATTGAGAGGTTGGTTAAGAGAGAACTTCTAAATGAGTTAGAAGACAACTCTTTATCTCCATGTGAGTCTTGTCTTGAGGGTAAAATGACTAAACGACCGTTTTCTAAAAAAAGGTTATAGAACCAAAAAAAACCTTAGAACTCGTGCATACAAATCTCTATGGTCCAATGAATGTCAAAGCACGAGAAGGGTATGAATATTTCATCAGTTTTATTGATGATTATTCAAGGTATGACTATCTTTACCTAATGCATCACAAGTCTGAAGCTCTTGAGAAGTTCAGAGAGTATAAGACTGAGGTTGAGAATCTATTAGGTAAAACTATTAAAACACTTCGATCAGATCGAGGTGGAGAGTATATGGGACTTGAGATTCCAAGACTATATGATAGAACATGGAATAATGTCTCAACTCTCAGCCCCTGGTATACCTCAACAAAACGGTGTATCAAAAAGAAGAAATAGAACTCTATTAGACATGGTTCGGTCTATGATGAGTTTCGCTCAATTAACTGATTCGTTTTGGGAATACGCAGTGGAGACCGCTGCATACATTTTGAACATGGTTTCTTCTAAAAGTGTTTCAGAAACACCTTATGAGTTATTGAGAGGGCATAAAGGTAGTTTACGTCACTTCAAAATTTGGGGATGCCCAGCACATCTGTTGTTGTAAAATCCCAAGAAATTAGAATGTCGTTCAAAATTATGTCTATTTGTAGGATACCCCAAAGAGACGAAAGGTGGTTTGTTTTATGACCCTCAAGAAAATAGAGTGTTTGTGTCAACAAATGCTATATTCTTAGAGGAAGACCACGTAAGAAATCATCAACCTCGCAGCAAACTAGTATTAAGTGAGATTTCTAAAGAAGCTACTGATAAAACAACAAAAGTTGTTGATCAGGTTGGTCCTTCAACAAGAGTTGTTGATGGAGCTGGCACTTCTGGTCAATCACACCCTTCTCAAGAGTTGAGAATGCCTCGACGTAGTGGGAGGGTTATAACTCAACCCAATCATTACTTGGGTTTGGCAGAAACACAGGTCATCATACCTGATGATGGCGTTGAGGATTCATTGACCTATAAACAGAAAATGAATGATGAAGATAAAGATTAGTTGATCAAAACCATGACCCTTGAAATGAAGTCGATGTACTTCAATTCAGTCTGGGAACTTGTAGATCAATCAGATGGGGTAAAATCTATTTGTTGCAAATGGATCTATAAGAGAAAATGAGATCAAACTGGGTACAGACATTTAAAGCTCGACTTGTAGCAAAGGGTTATACCTAAAGAGAGGGGGTGAACTATGAAGAAACCTTCTCTCCTGTTGCTATGCTCAAATCGATTAGAATACTTGTCCATTGCCACATTTTATGATTATCAAATTTGACAAATGGATGTTATGACAGCCTTTCTAAACGGCAATCTTGAGGAGAGTATCTATATGGCTCAACCAAAGGGTTCATTGAATAAGACCACAAGCAAAAGGTCTACAAGCTTAAAAGATCTATTTATGGGTTGAAACAAACATCTCGATCCTGGAATATAAAGTTTGATACTGCGATCAAATCTTATGGCTTTAAATAAAATGTTGACGAACCTTGTGTTTACAAAAGGATAGTCAACTCTATAGTAGCTTTCATGGTGTTGTACGTTGACGATATCCTACTCAATGGGAATGATGTGGGATTTCTGACTGACATTAAGCATCGGCTAGCGACACAATTCCAAATGAAAGATCTAGGAGAGGCTTAGTTTGTTCTTGGAATCCAAATAGTTTGGAATCGCAAGAACAAGACACTAGCATCGTCTCAAGCATCGTACAAAAAAAAAAAAATGTTGGTTCGATATAAGATGCAGGACTCAAAGAAAGGATTATTACCATTCAGGCACAGAGTTCATTTGTCGAAGGAACAAAGTCCTAAGACACCTCAAGAAGTTGAGGATATGAGACATATTCCCTAAGCATCAGCAGTCGGTAGTCTGATGTATGTCATGCAATGTACCCGACTCGACATATGCTATGTTGTGGGAATTGTCAGCAGATATTAGTCCAATCCAGGACGTGCTCATTGGACTGTCGTTAAGAATATCCTCAAGTATCTTAGGAGAACAAGATATTATATGATAAAGTATGGCACTAAGGATCTGATCCTTACAAGGTACATTGACTCAGATTTTCAGACCGATGTAGATTCGAGAAAATCGACATCAGGATCTGTCTTAACTCTGAATGGAGGAGCAATAATATGGAGAAGCATAAAGCAAGGTTGCATTGCTGATTCCACCATGGAGGCTGAGTGCGTTGCTGCTTACGAAGCAGCGAAAGAATCTGTATGGCTTAGGAAGTTCTTAGCTGATTTGGAAGTCATTCCAAATATGCATCTGTCCGTCACTCTTTATTGTGATAATAGTGGAGCAGTTGCAAATTCAAAAGAACCAAGAAGCCATAAGCGAGAAAAACATATTGAGCGCAAGTATCATCTCATAAGGGAGATTGTGCAACGAGGAGATGTGATCGTCACACAGATAGCTTCAGAGCACAACATTGCTAATCCATTTACAAAACCCCTCATGGCTAAAGTGTTTGAAGAGCACCTAGTGAGTGTAGGACTACGAGTTATGTAATCTAGGGCAAGTGGGAGAAAAGGCATGAGTAGGTGATCCCCTGGTTTATTGTATTTATGTCTTTCTCTCTACTCAATGTTATAAAGCCCCACGCAATGTTATAAAGCCCCACGAGAATTTTAGTCCAAGTGGGAGTTTGTTGGGTTTTATGTTCTAAAACTCATAGTTTGTAAACAAAAACATATTCTATTTTCAATAAAGTTATTATTGATGTTTATTCAGTAAAGATTGTTATTGAATAAAGTAAATTTTACGATTATTAATCTAAATCCAAAAAACTAAGAACACTCTGACTATAGTATGATTACTTGAACTATATGTACAGACATAAGAGTGGATCAAGTTCAAGTATATAGTCAAAATGATCTATAATACAAGGATAAGGCTGAGTACCTTATCTGGGGGACACTATGCATGCGGCCTACTTTTTTTATACGATATAAACAATGTGATCACTAAATTGTACATGTGGAGACATGTGAGTGGGGCGTCCTATGCAATGAGTATTGCATAAGATCAAACCATGAAAAAAATCACTCTCACTTTATAATGTTGTTTACTGTTGAGACTGATTTTTTTCATTCGATGTCCTAGGTAACTCAATCTTAATCCTGAGCTAACCATGAACTCTTATGTATTCGAAATTATCCTTAGATTTGCATGGGTGAGAGTGACTCGAGTATGCCAGCTCAATAGGCCTCTCATTTCAGGGGTAAGACTGGGTGAATGGCTAGTGACATAGGGTGCAATATGGAATTCACTCCTACCAACTTTTAGGGATAGTAGAGAGGTAGTTCCCTTAAGTACGAACTCTAGGTCTTGAACAAGGGGCCCCACCCTCTCATTGGCCTGAGAGGGATTCGGTTTACTGGTTGGACCACAAACCAATTTTTCATTAAAGAATCAGTGGGACATAAGGAACAAGAAGTAACTTCTGGAGTAAAACAAAAAATTGAACCAGCTCTAGTTACGAACAACCTGTGAAAGATCGACTTACTAATCATGGTTATATCAAATGGACAAAAATATATTTATAGTGTGGGGAGTGCAACTACTAGGCTATAGTGGAGTGTCCTAGTAGTTAACGAATGTTAGTTAACAAGGTTAATGAGTTTAGCCGGTTAATCTCGGATCTTGGAGCCCATGATCTATAAGTCCATTCGGTCCCCTTGCTAGCTCATATCGGACTAAACCATAAAATAGTGTGACGAGTGAGTTCGAAGTATTTGGAATCGAATTAGGGAATATGCGCTAAATATATATGATATATTTAACCGTTTTTTTGTTTTATATACGAATTAAACAAATCAAAGATATTTAAATAAGATTTTAAATATTTTAATCAATATCGGTCAGATTGGGATTGGCCTTTGAATTAATTAAATTTTTTAATTAATCATTAATATTACTTTTATTTGAAATTAATTATTTAAATTAATGGTTGAATTAACATGAGAAAGTCAAAATATTGACTTCACTTAAAATGAAAAATTCATGTTTGAGTTAATGGAATTTTGAGTATTAAATTTAGGTTTAACCAAACTTGCATGTTTGCCAAATAAACCCCACAAATTTGAGTGGAATTTTGAGTATCAAAATTTGGTAATCTCAAACTTCCATTAACATGCAAACATGACTCTATAAATAGTGATCAGATAAGGAACCACTACAAGTGGAGTAAGATTCGGATTACCTTGTTGATCGAATATCTCAAGGCAATAACATTGTTTGAGATTCGAATCACTCCACAAGCAAGATCGATCATGTCTAGCTTGAATGATTCTTGTTGATCAAATATCTCAAACACTTGTTTGAGATTCGAATCACTCCACAAGCAAGATTGATCAATCCCTTAAATAGGGTAAAAATGGCTTTAGGAATGTCGAAAACTTAGGAAATAGTACATAATTTTTATACTGAGCCGTCTAAGCCGAGAAGCCGAGTCGACAAGTCGCCAAGTCGAGCCGATGCAGGAATGAGGCGGGTAATTATTAAAGTTGAGCGCGGGCTGTATGGATCGGGTCGAGGCACACGATACGTTCTCGGCTGGACAGCAACAAAAATTAAAAATTATCCTCAAAGAATTAATCAATATTTTTTTAAAAAAAAAATATTTATTACTCTTCACTTTTCTTACTTTCTTCTTCTTCTTCTTCGGTTTTTTATTAGCGCCCATCAAAAATATATTAAAATGATGGGGTGGAAAAAGTTTTTCTTTTGTCATTTTTCAGCTATATTTGTGAGTCGAGGCCCGTCCATTCCCAATTGGTCCGTTGGGCTTGTCCATTTCTAATCCTAACGGACGAACCCTTGATCCAATTTTCTATCAATTCTTCACATGTCTTGTCGCGTGATTGATATCCTAACGGACGAACCCTTGATCCAATTTTCTATCAATTCTTCACATGTCTTGTCGCGTGATTGATCCGTTCTATTGGACGCACTTGCCATATATTTTTCAGAATTTGTAATCTATTTTTTAGAATTAGCTCTAGAATCACATTCATTCAATGATACTATCAATTATCATTTGTGACATAGAAATGTATAGAATTGTATCTCATTGAATTTTTTAAAAGCTTCATCCACAAAATTATATTTAAACCTATATAAATAATCCATGGTTTTTAATTACAAAAGAATGGCCTACTCTAATAATTCATGATTAGTCTCTACAAGGAACATCGGCAAGGTCATTCATTGAAAGTTATTATGCACTATTTTTTACGTTAATTTTAAAAAATTATAATCATTTTCTCGCAATTTCTTTACCAACCCTCTTTTATATTTCATACTTCATAATCAAGTTTCAAACTTTGCTTGATTTTAAAAATACTTCTTTAATAAACAAAAAAAAACTCTATAAATAAAGCTGGTAAACTTAAATTTCAAAATCCAAAAACAAAAAATTTAATTCTTTGATCAAACACGAAACTTTATTTAACATTTTAAAACATTATTTTGATGGAAAGGTCAACATAATCCTCCATCGTTTAAGGTAAAACTAAAACTAATTATAGGGTCAGCCTTAAACCACATACTTATTCTTTAACAAATTTAGCTAGTAGGAATTGGTTATTTTTGTGTTTGTATATAAAGGGAGTTTGAGTTGGTGAATGCATTCAAATCAATTCTTAATTCTGAGAAATTGGGGAATTTGAACCAAAAGAAAATAAGGCAAAGTACAAGAGA
Source organism: Cucurbita maxima (assembly GCF_002738345.1). Classification (NCBI taxonomy): domain Eukaryota; kingdom Viridiplantae; phylum Streptophyta; class Magnoliopsida; order Cucurbitales; family Cucurbitaceae; genus Cucurbita; species Cucurbita maxima. Next base: position 1,743 of record NW_019272620.1, on the reverse strand, counting down.
CCAGAGAACTAGAAAAGATGGGATTGATATCAAAGTTTATGGCATTAATACCACTGTTGCTATTGTTGGTGTCTAATGCTACCGTTGATGCTACTAGCGGTGTTTTTGATATTACGACATTTGGTGCCAAACCTAATGCTGATGTTACTCAAGTACGTGTACATTTGTTTAAGTTGATGAACCAAAAATTTCATTGGGTACATTTGTTTAAGTTGATGAACCAAAAAGTTCATTGGGTACATTTGTTTAAGCTGATGAACCAAAAATTTCATTGGGTACATTTGTTTAAGTTGACGAACCAAAAATTTCATTGGGTACATTTGTTTAAGTTGATGAACCAAAAATTTCATTGGGTACATTTGTTTAAGTTGATGAACCAAAAATTTCATTGGGTACATTTGTTTAAGTTGATGAACCAAAAATTTCATTGGGTACATTTGTTTAAGTTGATAAACCAAAATTTCATTTTGTACAAAATATTTTTCTCAAAAGAAATGGTTGAATTCACAGGCTTTAGCAGATGCATGGAAGGAAGCATGTGCGTCGGCTACTCCAAGTAAAGTATTGGTTCCAAAAGGAACTTATCAATTAGGAGAATCCAGGCTCAAAGGTCCATGTAAAAGTCCTATCGAGCTTCTAGTTGAAGGAACATTACAAGCTTCTCCTACCGACACGGAAGGAGATGGGTTGCTTGTTATGGAATACGTCGATCATTTGACATTGTCTGGTACTGGAGTTTTCGATGGCCAAGGAAAAGCTGGTTGGGAAAAGAATGATTGCCACCTGAAGAAAGAATGCAAAAAGCTTCCCATGGTAAATGCTCGTACTACTTTAATTATAAAAAGAACTCATAATTTGGGTTAGCATTATATGCTTTAACAAGCGAGTGTTTTTTCTTTGTTTGTTTGGAATGAGCAGAATTTGAAGTTCAATTTCATCACAAATTCGATAGTGAAGGACATAACTTCATTGGATAGCAAGAATTTTCATATCAATGTTTTGGCCGGCAAGAATCTTACCTTCGATCACTTGAAAATTACTGCACCAGAGCATAGTCCCAACACCGATGGAATTCACTTGGGTGATTCAGAAGACGTTTACATTCTCAACACCGTAATCGCAACGGGAGATGATTGTATATCGGTGGGATACACTAACAGAAAAATAACCATTAGTGATGTTACTTGCGGACCGGGACATGGCATTAGCATAGGCAGCTTGGGCAAGTATAAAACTGAAAAAGAAGTGGTAGGAGTTACAGTGAAGAAATGCAAATTAATCGGTACTACAAATGGTGTCAGGATCAAATCATGGCCAGATTCTGCCGTCTCATACCCAGCCTCTGACATGCATTTTGAAGATATTGAAATGGATAATGTTGCTAACCCCATCATCATAGATCAAGAATATTGTCCATGGAATCAATGCAATCGAAAGGTATGTATTAAAATCGAACCTCGTTGGTTTCCAACTTATTATCTTTTGAACACAAGTATTAATTAATCTTTATTTTGAACATCTAGGTTCCATCAACAATTAAGATTAGCAAAGTTAGTTTCAAGAACATTAGGGGCACATCTTCTACTCCAGTTGCAGTCAAACTTGTTTGCAGTAAAAGTCATCCATGCGAGGATGTGGAAATTGCTGATATTGACCTCACTTATAGTGGTAAAGAAGGGCCAATTGTGTCCGAGTGTGCAAATGTGAAACCGACCATTTCTGGAAAGCAAAACCCTCCCATCT
>NW_019272619.1:0-16485 GCF_002738345.1 Cucurbita maxima | reverse complement strand
AGAGTGCGAGACATCTAATCCATGAAATTTTGGTACTAGAAATGAAGAAACTGGAGATGGTCCCCAAACGTCTATATGGACCATTTCCAATCGCACTTTCTTTGGTTCTCTAGCAATTTTTGTGAAGCTAACTCGTTTAGATTTTTCCATAACGCAGCTCTCACAAACACCCATATCAATAGATTTTAGGCCTTCTAAAACTCCATTTGCACCCATCATCTTCATTTCTTTGATGCTCGTATGTTCAAGTCTATTGACACTACTGTAGGGTGCATAAACATGGTTGTTGTTGCTGTTACTTGAATTGGAAGCACTCTTAGCAACAGCAACCATGTTTATACACTCTACATTAGTGTATAGGGTTCCCGATTTTAGGTCATGCTACCACCATGACACCCTTCACAATATTCCCAAAACTCTTTCCAAACTCGGCTGCATAACTTGTGCTATCCAATTGACAGATAGAGATTAGATTCTTCTTGAGATCAAGAATATATCTGACAACCTATAATATCCACACACTCATTTCCTGTTAGAGTTTATATGTAGACATCTTTATTCCCTTCAATCTCCAACGTTTTGTTGTCGGCAATATACACCTTCCTAACATTTCCTTATTGGAAATTTTGAAACAATTCCTTACTTGGATTCGAATGAAACGATGCAACTGAATCTAAAATCCAAAATTCAATTGGGCTGTTCATGCTAAGGATTAAAGCATTCTCAGTATCTTCTGCTGAATATATGGAATTATCGTTATCTTCAAATTTGTGATTTTTCTTCTCATCAATTTTGTACGATCTGTTCGAAAGTGTTATTTTTCTTCACAATTTCAACACTTTACATTTTGTTTGTTTGGAGATTTTTCTCAGTTTCTTAATTTTGATCGCCCATGTTTGTTTGGGCTCTTTAATTTACTTCTTCCCCTTTGATCAACAATGAGAGCATTGCCTGATGAATCTTCAATTTCCCGTTTGGGCTTTCGCTGACATCTCAAATTTCACTAAATTTCAGTTTAATAGATCCTCGTAAACTGTTGATTGCAGCAACAACAGTATACCACGACTCGAGTAAAGATGACATCAAAATCAATGCTTTAATCTTATTTTTTAACATAATTTCCACCCAACTCAATTGACTTACAATCATGTTGAACTAATTTATATTGATCTGCAACTAATCAACATTTGTAGATTGAACAACCTCTGCATCAAATACACCTTGTTCATAGCCGACATATTTTCGTACATATTTAACAACGCCTTCAATAGGCCCGATGTCGTCTTCTCTTTGATGTTGAACGTCATGTTTCTGGACAGCGTCAACCACATTAACCCTATAGCATGACAATTCTTGAGCTTCCACTCCTCCGTGGTCATGGTATCCGGCTTCACCCTCAAATGGGGTTTCTGAATATTTTTCTTGTACAGATAATCTTCAATCTGCATCTTCTAGAAATTGATATCAAATCCATCAAACTTTTCAATTCTTGAACTTTTCATCTTCACAGATCGTGGTGAATCTTTCCTCGCTCTAATACTAGTTATTAGGATCACACAACATCGCACACAGTTGATCTAAATGAACACAAAAAACATGATAGAGAAAATGTAAGAAGAAATATTCTAATGGTTTTGTATTAATGACTTCAGGGTTGCAAATAGAGGATATGGAGAATGAGAAATGTACATTTAGGAAGCACCGAAAAATTGACTAATGGGTATATATATGATTTCAGTTTATTATATATAGCTTCACTATATGTAAACGTCTACTATATAGTTAGCCTTCATATCCAACATTCTAGAGCCCAAATAGTCAGGGATTGACATTCTGCTAGAACACAAAGTCATTTACATGCCCCTAGAAAATGCCTAGTAGTAATGGAGTCTAACCCAATGATCATTCAGACAAACATCCATCAACCAAGAGGGGTGAAAATGATGATGATAGTACAGTTGAGAAAGAATCTTAGCCATGATGAATCTACACTTGTTGCCATTGTTGTATTTGAAAAGGGGAAGTGCAAGTGTGCGAACCTCAACAAAAACTTTATTTCCACTACATGAATACCACGACCCAAAACAAGAAGGTCAAATATTGGGTTTAACTCAACCAAGAGAGATAAATCACAAGATTAGTTTTATGTCGCCTGCCACAAACAGATGTCATGCGGCTCAGCCTGAGCTAGTTTAATTCTACAAATAGCAAAATGGCATGTTCACAGTCGGGTTTATTTGACCTCCAAAAGCTCTTGTCAGTGATCACTCAAATGCTTGGCAAAGACACCAAGCCAACACCTCTACTAAAGAAGGGAGACAAAAACAAACCACTAAAGCAACACATGTTCACGCAAAAATACCAACCATACGAATGAAGAGAAGGGTCGACCACAATAATTTCAAAGCAAATAGAGAATTATAATAAGTTAAGGTCAGATCAACATTGAGTTCAAAGCAACAAGAACCAAAGACTGGTGCGAAAATTCTATGGACTAGTCGAAGTTATACACAAGATTAGAAAGACATCATATAAAATCCAATTGCTCCTATGGATACAGACTAACCCTGTTGTCCACGTCAGTAACTTGAAACGTTATTATTCCGACCAAGAAAACATCAAGTAGAAGCAAGTGGTATCACGTCATGCAAAGAAGAAAATGTTTCAAGCAAAGAAAGTAGGAAAGACACCAATAGAGAAGAGTTGAAGAGTTAACAAACCGAGAAGTGATTTTCAACATCTTCTAGTAGGTTGGAAAAGACTCCTCAATACTGAGATCAGCTAGAAGCGCATCGCGAGACCTAAAGTCAGCCTCATCCTACAAAGTTGAGTTTATGAAGAGCCGGTTGATAGAGATATTGACAAATTGTGTAAGCGCAGATGTCGCGGTCATGATTGGCCAAGGCGTGTTGCCTGTGGCTGCATGTTAGACGACTCAGCTATTCTTGTAAACGATTTGTGGTTCATGGTGGCATGCTCATTCCAAACCCCTTTTACTTGCATTCATCTTAGATAGGCTTTTACTATTATTGTTGTGCCAATACGGGGTGTATGATTAGTCATCAAAATCATATCTACACCCATCATTACTAAAATGTCCCAAAATGTACTATGGGAGAACGTGACCAGTTGTTGTTTGTTCACTTTTAGCTTATAACATTACTCTATTTGAAATTGTTTTTAACGTATTTCCTCGCTCACGTTTTCTAAAATATTTCTTCTAAACGTGATTCGAGCATACACCGTTATTGTTCCTTCAGTCTAAATTTTGCATGGTTGACTTGTTCATTGGATTAGAACAAATGTCACATAATAAGTGTCTCACTACTGCAAGAGTGCGATTGTGACACTTGTCTTCCGTTCAGTTGTGGGCTGCATCTTCTGACTAGTTACGTGCTTCTGACTAGTTACGTGAGTTTGGCTTGGAGCATACATGTAGATTGAAAAAGAAATGGTTGGATGCGGACTGCGAATAAGGGTTGGGCCACGGAAGGATTGTGACCACAGATGACCTATGTAGAAAATTTGTACTCCTTTCCTAAAACCTTTAGCAAACAACATACCCAAAACAGATGCGCTACACCTCGTCTCACCCCCCCGGAGCATATGGATCCACCCAATCGATGAACACTCAAACCAAACTCGCCCATACTTTTTGGCATAGGGACGTGAGAACCAATCCGAGTAATCTATAGTGGGGAGACCCCTTAAAGCAACAAACGAGAATGACTAGGTTGATAGCAAGGTTAAAGAAAATGTGAGTATAAAAAGACGTATCGCATAACCGTCCCTGTAAGCAGCTTCTTTCTTTCTTGATCTATGCACCGACTTTATGAAAAAAATCAGTCTTTCTGCTAAAAGTGTGACTGTTGAGTATGGATAAGCGAACCTCTTGGTTCGGGGGAAACCGGAGATGTTGGCTAAGAAAACTAAGCAGGCAAGTACAGGACGGACAAAATGCACATACAAATTGATTGACATGATCCCTCTCTCTCTCTCTTTGGCTAGTTTGCTAGCTACGCGATAAGCGGGAAAGCATACCAGGCAAGGAAAGAAAGGCTGCTCGATCTCCTGTAAGGCCAACCCTCAACGGCGAGCTCAACAGACAATGCTATAAGTTCAATAGAAGTCCAAGGTTTCGTCTACTACGGACCTGGAAGCTCTTGGAGGAGCTAACATGAAATGAGAAATACATTCGATTACGACAACTAATAGATAGCGAACTTTTTGGTAGAAACTGATTGATCCCTTGGCTCCGGCAAGAAAAGGAAAAGGTGGTCGTAATCCTACCTTTTCCGTCGGACGAGAGGAAAGTTTGAGCTGAAAGATTGAATCACACTTGGTAAGAAAGGCGGGCTTAGCAGTTTTCTCCAAACGTATAAACAAAAAGAGGATATCGATACGCATACATTCTCGCATGTAAAAACCTAGCTGAACCGGATTAAGGGTTCTAACCTAGTTCGACTGACCTTCTTTGGCTAGCCCCCGCACCTTGTAATGAGGTCAACCCGTATGTGCTTTTTCTTTTCGTTTAGCGAGATAACTTACCAGCTCTTTCAGCTCGTAGCAGGAGTATGAAAAGTGGAATCCTCATCTTGAGTCGAGTCCGCATTGCCATACGAATCGACATCAGCCAAACCACGGGCTCCTATTTTTTCTTTAACGAAAGCGGATTTAACATTTTCAATAAAACCAACCTCTTTTAAAGAAGGAGTCGCTCTACCTTGATCATTGTGGACATACGCAGCTCCCACTTTACCTTTCCCTACCGTGAAAAGGAAAGTTCCCTCACGATAGGCCCTCCCAGCTCCCGAACGTCTTTCAATCAATCAAGAGAGGTATAGAATAGTACAACAAACCAACAAGACAAGAATGGACTCATAAGATGGGCAGTCAGGGAATCGATTTCATTTGTGTTATCCGCCAAGGAAATGATCAAGGAATTCTCTATACACGGCTGAGTGATGACCATATTGTTGCACATCCCTAATAAAGTACCGTAGGCAAGAGGAGCTTTTGAAAATGAAAGCGTGTAAAACTCAGATCCACTTTCTCTTCAATTCGTGAACTTCAGATCTGATATTCCTTTCATCTCCGGGTGACTGAGAGAGAATTTAGGCCTGGCGTGCATCCTATTCAGTCAACAATAAGGTACAAAGAGGATTGATTAAATGGGCTTGAAGTACCATTATCGTTAGGTCGAAGATCTCTACTAGGTTTAGTGCACTTTGGTAGTTGCGAATGTTGCCGTAATCGAATGTCTTTCTCATTCGACATTCTCTCTTACCAAGCACTCATACTCGCCAGGGTTGAGGAGACAGTCCGTCAGCTAATTGGGCTTCGAGATTGCGTATACGCGAAAAGAGCTCGCTTTCGACTTTCTACCTCAACGTTTTGTGCTCGGTTCTGGTTCAGGAAAGGGTATGATCTCTTTCATTGGAGCACATTGATGCCGAAGGAGTCTTCGGAACCGGTGGAGAGGCTATTATGACTTCAGGCTATTCAAATAGCATGACTGATACCACAAAGAAAGGATATTTAAGTCACACTCGTGGAATTGCTTTTTCATAATAATTATCTCAATATATGATACAAAAAACTGATGACTGATAAGGTAAGAGGTTTTAAAAGACAAAAGAATGACAATTCTAGGTGTGATAGAAAAGGATAACTTTTTTTTTTAGTGTGCGCGGTTCGGTTCAAATCTATGGTTCTCTAAAACATTTTCATCGGTTATTTGGGCACATCTTCCGGGATTGTGATAATAGATAACCTATGTGGCCACATTTAAAACCATATTATCTTGCATAATTCATTTTGATATAATATTGTTGGGGGAATTTTGAGAATCAAACTTGAGACCTTTCACACTCAAAATGATAATCATACCACTAGACCAAATGCCTTTTGCAGCAGATCTATAATTCTTAGTTGCTAGTCTATGTGCCTCAATAGATGAAATTTATTTAAGTAGTGCATTGCCACGAATTCCTTTGGGTTAGGCCTCATTGAAAATTATTTTAGTACCTTATATAAGGTGCAAAGTGGATTGATTAAATGGGCTTGAAGTACCATTATCGTTAGGTCGAAGATCTCTACTAGGTTTAGTGCACTTTGGTAGTTGCAAATGTTGCCGTAATCGAATGTCTTTCTCATTCGACATTCTCTCTTACCAAGCACTCATACTCGCCAGGGTTGAGGAGACAGTCCGTGAGCTAATTGGGCTTTGAGATTGCGTATACGCGAAAAGAGCTCGTTTTCGACTTTCTACCTCAACGTTTTGTGCTCGGTTCTTGTTCAGGAAAGGGTATGATCTCTTTCATTGGAGCACATTGATGCCGAAGGAGTCTTCGGAACCGGTGGAGAGGCTATTATGACTTCAGGCTATTCAAATAGCATGACTGATACCACAAAGAAAGGATATTTAAGTCACACTCGTGGAATTGCTTTTTCATAATAATTATCTCAATATATGATACAAAAAACTGATGACTGATAAGGTAAGAGGTTTTAAAAGACAAAAGAATGACAATTCTAGGTGTGATAGAAAAGGATAACTTTTTTTTTTTAGTGTGCGCGGTTCGGTTCAAATCTATGGTTCTCTGAAACTTTTTCATCGATTATTTTGGCGCATCTTCCGGGATTGTGATAATAGATAACCTATGTGGCCACATTTAAAACCATATTATCTTGCATAATTCATTTTGATATAATATTGTTGGGGGCATTTTGAGAATCAAACTTGAGACCTTTCACACTCAAAACGATAATCATACCACTAGACCAAATGCCTTTTGCAGCAGATCTATAATTCTTAGTTGCTAGTCTATGTGCCTCAATAGATGAAATTTATTTAAGTAGTGCATTGCCACGAATTCCTTTGGGTTAGGCCTCATTGAAAATTATTTTAGTACCTTATATAAGGTACAAAGTGGATTGATTAAATGGGCTTGAAGTACCATTATCGTTAGGTCGAAGATCTCTACTAGGTTTAGTGCACTTTGGTAGTTGCAAATGTTGCCGTAATCGAATGTCTTTCTCATTCGACATTCTCTCTTACCAAGCACTCATACTCGCCAGGGTTGAGGAGACAGTCCGTCAGCTAATTGGGCTTCGAGATTGCGTATACGCGAAAAGAGCTCGCTTTCGACTTTCTACCTCAACGTTTTGTGCTCGGTTCTTGTTCAGGAAAGGGTATGATCTCTTTCATTGGAGCACATTGATGCCGAAGGAGTCTTCGGAACCGGTGGAGAGGCTATTATGACTTCAGGCTATTCGAATAGCATGACCGATACCACAAAGAAAGGATATTTAAGTCACACTCGTGGAATTGCTTTTTCATAATAATTATCTCAATATATGATACAAAAAACTGATGACTGATAAGGTAAGAGGTTTTAAAAGACAAAAGAATGACAATTCTAGGTGTGATAGAAAAGGATAACTTTTTTTTTTTTAGTGTGCGCGGTTCGGTTCAAATCTATGGCTCTCTGAAACTTTTTCATCGGTTATTTGGGTGCATCTTTCGGGATTGTGATAATAGATAACCTATGTGGCAACATTTAAAAACATATTATCTTGCATAATTCATTTTGATATAATATTGTTGGGGGCATTTTGAGAATCAAACTTGAGACCTTTCACACTCAAAACGATAATCATACAACTAGACCAAATGCCTTTTGCAGCAGATCTATAATTCTTAGTTGCTAGTCTATGTGCCTCAATAGATGAAATTTATTTAAGTAGTGCATTGCCACGAATTCCTTTGGGTTAGGCCTCATTGAAAATTATTTTAGTACCTTATATAAGGTACAAAGTGGATTGATTAAATGGGCTTGAAGTACCATTATCGTTAGGTCGAAGATCTCTACTAGGTTTAGTGCACTTTGGTAGTTGCAAATGTTGCCGTAATCGAATGTCTTTCTCATTCGACATTCTCTCTTACCAAGCACTCATACTCGCAAGGGTTGAGGAGACAGTCCGTGAGCTAATTGGGCTCTGAGATTGCGTATACGCGAAAAGAGCTTGCTTTCGACTTTCTACCTCAACGTTTTGTGCTCGGTTCTTGTTCAGGAAAGGGTATGATCTCTTTCATTGGAGCACATTGATGCCGAAGGAGTCTTCGGAACCGGTGGAGAGGCTATTATGACTTCAGGCTATTCAAATAGCATGACTGATACCACAAAGAAAGGATATTTAAGTCACACTCGTGGAATTGCTTTTTCATAATAATTATCTCAATATATGATACAAAAAACTGATGACTGATAAGGTAAGAGGTTTTAAAAGACAAAAGAATGACAATTCTAGGTGTGATAGAAAAGGATAACTTTTTTTTTTTAGTGTGCGCGGTTCGGTTCAAATCTATGGTTCTCTAAAACATTTTCATCGGTTATTTGGGCACATCTTCCGGGATTGTGATAATAGATAACCTATGTGGCCACATTTAAAACCATATTATCTTGCATAATTCATTTTGATATAATATTGTTGGGGGAATTTTGAGAATCAAACTTGAGACCTTTCACACTCAAAACGATAATCATACCACTAGACCAAATGCCTTTTGCAGCATATCTATAATTCTTAGTTGCTAGTCTATGTGCCTCAATAGATGAAATTTATTTAAGTAGTGCATTGCCACGAATTCCTTTGGGTTAGGCCTCATTGAAAATTATTTTAGTACCTTATATAAGGTGCAAAGTGGATTGATTAAATGGGCTTGAAGTACCATTATCGTTAGGTCGAAGATCTCTACTAGGTTTAGTGCACTTTGGTAGTTGCAAATGTTGCCGTAATCGAATGTCTTTCTCATTCGACATTCTCTCTTACCAAGCACTCATACTCGCCAGGGTTGAGGAGACAGTCCGTGAGCTAATTGGGCTTTGAGATTGTGTATACGCGAAAAGAGCTCGCTTTCGACTTTCTACCTCAACGTTTTGTGCTCGGTTCTTGTTCAGGAAAGGGTATGATCTCTTTCATTGGAGCACATTGATGCCGAAGGAGTCTTCGGAACCGGTGGAGAGGCTATTATGACTTCAGGCTATTCAAATAGCATGACCGATACCACAAAGAAAGGATATTTAAGTCACACTCGTGGAATTGCTTTTTCATAATAATTATCTCAATATATGATACAAAAAACTGATGACTGATAAGGTAAGAGGTTTTAAAAGACAAAAGAATGACAATTCTAGGTGTGATAGAAAAGGATAACTTTTTTTTTTTTAGTGTTCACGATTAGGTTCAAATCTATGGCTCTCTGAAACTTTTTCATCGGTTATTTGGGTGCATCTTCCGGGATTGTGATAATAGATAACCTATGTGGCCACATTTAAAAACATATTATCTTGCATAATTCATTTTGATATAATATTGTTGGGGGCATGGGCATTTTGAGAATCGAACTTGAGACCTTTCACACTCAAAACAATAATCATACCACTAGACCAAATGCCTTTTGTAGAAAATCTATAATTCTTATTTGTTAGTCTATGGAGTGGCATTTCGAGAATCGAACTCAAGACCTCTTGCACCCAAAGCAAGAATCATACAACTAGACCAAATGCCCTTATTATGGGCTATATATTAAGTTTTTTTTATTTAATGTACCATCATTATTTCATTTATTTTCTTTGTTAATGAAATCCATTAGCAATAATCATTATTATATCTTTTAGATCTAGACTGTTGTTAAATTATTTACATCGGGTTTGCGACAATTACTGTATTATTTACATAGGGTTTGCGACAATTACTGTAGAAAGAAGAAAATAGTGTAAGTTTTAGTTTGATAGTTCCATTTGAGACACATATCGTGGAGTACACAAGTAAAGCAAATATCGAAAGTGGAAAAGATAAAATGTTATTAAAAGAGCATCATCATTATAGTTTTAATTGCCTTAATACACTAGGTTGTTGAGTTATTTTCTCTAAGGCTCAATTCTTTTGCTATATTAACACCTTCATACTCAACTTCTTCCCCTGAAGCTACAAGAATCCTTAATTTGAAGGAAAAGAGATCGTAGATAGGAATTCGACTCTTATCCCTAATTTAATTTCGAAACCTATTTCCTTTAATTCAACACGCTCTCGAGGTTATTTTTCTTCGTGGTCTTCTATGGAAGCATTCCTTGGAGGTGCAGAAACTTATTGGAACCATTTTTGCTCGACGAGTCATCATGTATCCTCGGATTGGATTTTCAAGTTTTTCTTCAAGTTCTTCAATGGTGGATTGAATTGGGGGAATGGTTTCTGGGCACTTTCAACACTCTATTACTCCATAGAACTTGTGGATAATCTTGTTGAAAAACTGTAGGAATAAGTTTGAAGAGAAATGGTGGAGGATTGCTCTCGAATTTAGAAGAAATCGAAGAGTAGGAGACCTATAATCTAAACGCTTATTGCCTTCGATTGGGGGATCGACCTTTCTCGATTATTATTCCGTACTGTTGCTCCTACTTCAGACTTTATAGGAGATGCTTAAACTGACATTGAGAGCTCCAGAATCTTCGTTATTTAGATGTTCGAAGAGAAATGGTGGAGGATTGCTCTCGATTTTGGAAGAAATCTGAGAGTAGGAGGCCCATAATCTAAACGCTTATTGTCTTTGATTAGGGGATCAAACTTTCTCAATTCTTATTCCGTATTGTTGCTCCTACTTCAGACTTTATAGGAGGAGCTTAAACCGACATTGAGAGCTCTAGAATCTTCGTTATTTAGAGATCGAACTTTCTGGATAATTTTTCGGAGATATCAACTCCGATCATATCCTTACCGACCTTGGCTTTGAATACTAATCGTTGGATGTGATGATCCGTGCATGTTCGTTCTAGTTCATATCAAATTTTAGAGGAGATCTAATGGTTGAGATCTAATGGTCTAGATCATAATCATGTAATCCTACTGGTAAATCGTGGTGCAGGACATCTCATTTAGCTGATGGGAAAGGTAGGCCTATCATAAAATCCAGCTCATGATACATATTGCAAGACATCCTACCTAAAGAGGAGGTCTTTTATTACACATCGTAATAGCAGAAAATGGTTACTTATGGGTATGGATCCTAGAAACTTATTTAGCATGTTATTCACATAGTTATAGGTACTTGGTACATGGATTATTGATGAACCTAGGTTTATACATAATGTCTTGGGTTAGGCTTTAGGAGTTGAGGTTTTAGCTTAGGAAAACATTAGAGGGTAACCTAACATGGACTGATTCGTGTGTAAACCTACTAGCACTATGAGGACCTCTTTCCTTCACCAAACTTATGGGTAAACTTATTTAGAAGGTCCAGGAACAAGCTTGCTTCTTGCCCCTAATAGTCTACCCTAATTCATAATTTAGTTACGAATTTTCCACTACCATTGAAACATCTAGAATTTCTATAATTTCATTCTTTATTTTTCTGAATCTTCTGCCAGAAAAGTCTTCTCCGATCATATCCTTCCTTTTTTAAGCACCTTGTAATTATTATTCGATAAAAAATTTAATGATTCAAGAAGTTTATAAAAATTAGAAAAAGTACCATTTTCTCAATGTTTTTTTAATTCTACGTGTTCTTTGCTTCTAGATAAAACCTAGTAGGGATTACACACTGTCTCTTATTGGAGACCTTGAGTGTTGCAAATTCTCCTCTCCTTTGAAAACTTTCGGTCATCGAAAGTGCTTATTCTAAAATAGGTCAGGGTACAAGGTTCTTATTTGCCTTCTGTTTCTCAAGTGGCTTCTTCTACTCTATGATTCTTCCATAGGACCTTAACAAGAGCGATTTCCTTGTTTCTCAATCTTTTGACTTTCTTGTCTATTATTTGAATCGTGTCTTCTTTATACGTTAGGTCATCTCTCAAGAAGAGAGTTTCATGAGCCAGTACGTGCGAAGGATCTAGGGTATACTTCCGTAGTATGGATACATGAAAGATATTACGTACTACAGACAAATTTGGGCATTGCCCGATTCTAGATCCAATCCTTTCTAATATCTCAAAGGGATGGATAAACCTAGGGCTTAGCTTCCCCTCTTTACCCTACCTGAGCACCCCTCTCATGGGGTGCTACCTTTAGGAATATATGATCCCCTACCAACAATTCCATGTCCTTGCGCCTTAGATCTGCATAGCTTTTCTCTCGGCTTTGTGCGGTTTGTATCCTAGCTTTAATCTTCTAGACTGCGGCGTTGGTAATTTGCATAGCTCTGGTCCAATAGTTCTCGTTTGCCCCCCTTCTTCCCAAAAGATAGGGGATCAAAATCTTCGTCCGTAGAGAACCTCATATGTGGTCATTTTTATGGTTGCTTGGCAACTATTATTATAAGAGAATTTCATAAGGGGTAGGTACTTATCCCAGCTTCCTGCTAAATCGATCACATATGCCCTCAACATTTCTTCCAATATTTGCTTGAGCATTTCTGTTTGACCATCTGTTTATGGGTGGAATGTCGTACTATAACTGCGTACCCAATGCCTTTTGTTGAATTTTTCAGAAGCGAGATTTAAATCTGGCATCTCGGTCTAATACTATTGCCTTTTGTTGAATTTCCAGAAGCGTACCCAATACCTTTACTGATGAATATTCATTTTTAATGTTAGCAAGAGTAGCTCAGTTGGGAGATTGTTAGACGGAAGATTTGAAGGTCACACGTGTTTTATCCACGTTCAACGCACCTAATACAAGTTTATTACCTGACTATACAATCTAAAAACACAACTTGCTTATTCAATCTAAAATTAGTGATTATTTCTTTTTTAAATATAATGAATTAGCGGAAGTACCTTTACTTATGAATTTTCATTTTTAATATTAGCGGGGATAGCTCAGTTGGGAGAGCATCAGACTGAAGATTTGAAGGTCACGTGTTTGATCTCCACGTTCACCGTACCTGATTCTAGTTGCATAACCCGACTATTCAATCTAAAATTAGTCATTATTCCTTTCTGAAATCTCAATGAATTATCGGAAATACCTAACGTGTTCTAGTTCACCGCACCTTATACAAGTTGGATAACTTGAATATCTTATTAAAAATTAGTGATTATTTCTATTTAAAATTAAAATGAATTAGCGAAAATACCTTTACTGATGAATTTTCATTTTTAATGTTAGTGTGGATAGCTCAGTTGAGAGAGCGTTAGATTGAAGATTTAAAGTTCATGTTTTAATCTTCACGTTCACCGCACCTATTTCCATTTGCATAAGCTAATTATTCAATAAAAAATTAGTTATTATTTATTTTTAAAATTTCAATGAATAATGAAATAGCGAAAATACCCTTACACATGAATTTTGATTTTTAATGTTATAAAGGATAGCTCAGATGGGATTGAATATTTGAAGGTTACATGTTTAATCCACGTTCACTGCACTTGGTTTACATTGCATAAGTCCATTAAGTTGCATAACTTTATTCAATCTAAAATTAGTGATTATTTCTTTTTAAAATATAATGAATTAGCGGAAATACCTTTATTTATGATTTTTTTTCCAAATATTAGTGAGGATAACTTAGTTTTGAGAGCGTCAGATTGAAAATCCGAAGGTCACGTGTTCTTCGATCCACGTTCACCGCACCTGATTCAAGTCACATAACTTGACTCATGATTATTCAATCTAAAATTAGTGATTATTTCTTTTTAAAATATAATGAATTAGCGGAAATTTCTTTATTTATGTTTTTTTTTCCAAATATTACTGAGGATAACTCAGTTTTGAGAGCGTCAGATTGAAAATCTGAAGGTCACGTGTTCTTCGATCCACGTTCACCGCACCTGATTCAAGTCACATAACTTGACTCATGACTATTCAATCTAAAATTAGTGATTATTTCTTTTTAAAATTTTCGAATTTTCATTTTCAATGTTACAAGGGATAGCTTAGTTGGGAGAGAGTCACTAAAGATCTCAAGGGGTCACGGGTTTGATCCACGTTCAAGTTGACTAAGTTGCATAACCTGACTATTCAATCTAAAATTAGTGATTATTTCTTTTTAAAATCTCAATGAAGTAGTGAAATTATCTTTACCGATGAATTTTTATTTTTAATGTTAGCGGGATAGCTCAGTTTGGAGAGCATCAGTGAAGATCTAAAAGTCACGTGTTTGGTCCACGTTCACGGAACCTAATTCAAGTTGACTAACTTGCATAACCTGAATATTCAATCTAAAATTAGTGATTATTTCTTTTTAAAATTTCCGAATTTTCATTTTCAATGTTACAGGGGAGAGAGTAATATTGAAGATTTGAAGGTCACGTGTTTATTCGACCTTCACCACACCTGATTCAAGTAGTATAACTTACTATCTTATCTAAATTTAGAGATGATTTCTTTTTAAAATTTCAATGAATTAGCGTAAATAATTTTACTGATGAATTTTCATTTTAATGTTAAGCATAGATAGCTCAATTCAATTGGGAGTGGTGTCTGTAGATCTAAAGATAGCTTGGATTCCTAATTCTTTATTTGACTATAAATGCTCGGTAAGACATTTAGTAAAATGACTCATTTTATTGCATGGAACAATAAAATTGATCTTCCTATAGAATTGTCAATACATTCTACTTTCAATGTTGCTAAGTTGAGTCCCTTTGATGTAGGTGATGATTTTTCTGATTCGAGGACGAATCCTGAAGAGGGGGATGATGATAAGAATCACGGTGTACATTCTACTTTCAATGTTACTGAGTTGAGTTCTTTTGATGTAGGTGATGATTTTTCTGAATCGAGGACGAATCCTTTTGAAGAGGGGGATGATGATAAGAATCACGGTGTTCCAACTGAACCTATTACACAACCCAAGGCCAAGAAGATTCAACAAGCATTCATACTTCATCTACAAAATTGGATAGGCTAGGTTCAACCGTCATTTCATGTGTTACAAGCTGATTCGTTTGAGTCAAGATCATTTGGAGATTCAAAAGTAAATATTTGCACGGTTGAAGTAGCGGATGAAGTTGCAAGCATCATTTCATGAGTGGTTAGAAAAATTTATTTATTATTTTAGTTTCATAAAGTTTGTAATGCTCAAATTGACTTCGTCTTCTGTGGAGATTTAAAGGATCGAGATTAAATCACGGGCACTAACTTTTTTTGTGGGGAGACTATAAATACCCACAAATTATTATGTAAAAACATATTTGTGATCAATGAAATTGATCTCTTAAGTTGAGAGGTCCCCCCTTATAGAAATCTTAGCATATCTTTGTCGTTTTTAAGTTTCATGCAATTCTTGTGGTAGATTGCATCTGAGTTATTCAATCAAGCCTTGATCAAGTTCGATTGTGAAGTGACTCAATTTAGAAAAAGGTTTCAAATCTTGCTTCTCACTCTTGGATCTCATAATCTAATTCTAGCTTTATATCTTGGTTTATCCAAATTTTGTATAAGAAGGTGTTAATTTCTTTAATACAAGGGTTCTTGCTTCTACAAAAGCTTGGCTCGTTGGGCTGAAGATTACGGTTGGTCTATCATCCTTCAACAGGATCTTCTATCCCCATGACTTGCTCTGATACGGTCGTTCTTCTAACGGCGGTGACACATCCAGTTGTCGAGATTTGTAATGTGAGTTTGTAACCCATCCATTGAGGTTCTTGGAATGATTCTATAACTTATCATTTCCATGTTGGGAGTTGGATCATGGGTCTTGTGCGAAGGAATCATTGCTTTACTGCCTCTTCGAGTTGAAGGAAGTGTCAAAAGGCTAGTTTTTTTTTAATTTTATTGATTTGTTTGAGTGATTTTATTTGATTTTATTTCAATTTGTCAAACTCACTCGGGTGCTCACCTCAATCATTTCAGCCTTGTTGGCGTTCAATAAGAGAGACCTTGGAAATAACTGTGGATTATCACATTAACAATTTGAATCAAATAAAGTGACATTAACCATTTGAATCACCTCCCACTTGTTGAACTTGACCAAATGTCTATAACATAGCACTAACAAACGTACAAATTAATACAAACAAAGGTACAAAGTAACACTAACAAAGGTACAAAGTTCATAAAAGGTTTTTTTAATCTAAAATACCATTGAACTTGACCATTATAGTGCCTCTCAAACGTAGGTAAAGTTTAAATTCGAGTCTCCTTGTCAAACTCACTCGGGTGCTCATCTCAACCATGATGGCATTTCACAAGAGAGACCTAAAAAATAGCC
Organism: Cucurbita maxima; assembly: GCF_002738345.1. Taxonomy (NCBI): domain Eukaryota; kingdom Viridiplantae; phylum Streptophyta; class Magnoliopsida; order Cucurbitales; family Cucurbitaceae; genus Cucurbita; species Cucurbita maxima. The sequence goes on along the minus strand of NW_019272619.1, from coordinate 332 downwards.
GGATTATCGCATTAACCATTTGAATCACCTCAACCCCACTTGTTGAAATTGAAACAAATATCTATAACATAACACTAACATAGGTACGATGTTCATAAAAGTCTTTTTAATCTAAGATACTATTGAACTTGACCATTAAAGTGCCTCTCAAACTTAGGCAAAGTTTAAATATAATTGGTGACAAAATATGAAACTATAACAGAATCTCCTATGTGAAAGCAAAATATACAAACTGTAGGACAACAATGAATTTTAAGTGTAGTTGTCTTGGAGTCTTTTGTCTAATCGTTAATGAGTTTTACTATAATGTTTTGGGTAATGTCTAACTCTTC
>NW_019272618.1:15018-17039 GCF_002738345.1 Cucurbita maxima | reverse complement strand
GAATTTGGAAGAAACGGAGTGCATAAAACAGTAACAGAGTGCTTCAAATCGATTCCCCTATCCTTGGACGTTAGAAGTACTTGTTAAAAAAACCGCTTCACGGTCGACGTTTCTTGAAAGTTTTGTGAGGAATGTTTAGTCTTGATGATTTAAAATAGAATGTCGAAGAAAAAAGAGTGTGGAAAACTAGTAAAAGAGTGCTTAAAATCGAAGCCCTAATTCGTGAACCCTAATCCAGGACATTTTAACCACCTGCTAAAAAAACTGAGTAGTGGTCGGCGTTTTTCGAGATTCCTTTTGGGAGTGATCTGGCATATTGATTTTGAATAGAATTTTGAGGAAACGTAGTGCATAAATCCGGAAAAGAGTGCTTCAAATCGATTCCCGAACCTTGGACGTTAGAAGTACGTTCTAAAGAAACCGCGTCACGGTCGACGTTACTCGAAACTTTTGTGCGGAATGTTTAGTCTTGATGATTTAGAATAGAATGTCGAAGAGACGGAGTGTGGAAAACTAGTAAAAGAGTGCTTAAAATCGAAGCCCTAATTTGTGAACCCTAATCCAGGACGTTTTAACCACCTGCTAAAAAAACTGAGTAGCAGTCGGCGTTTTTCAAAATTCCTGTTGGGAGTGATCGAGCATAATGATTTAGAATAGAATTTGGAAGAAACGGAGTGCATAAAACAGTAACAGAGTGCTTCAAATCGATTCCCCTATCCTTGGACGTTAGAAGTACTTGTTAAAAAAACCGCTTCACGGTCGACGTTTCTTGAAAGTTTTGTGGGGAATGTTTAGTCTTGATGATTTAAAATAGAATGTCGAAGAAAAAAGAGTGTGGAAAACTAGTAAAAGAGTGCTTAAAATCGAAGCCCTAATTCGTGAACCCTAATCCAGGACATTTTAACCACCTGCTAAAAAAACTGAGTAGCGGTCGGCGTTTTTCGAGATTCCTTTTGGGAGTGATCTGGCATATTGATTTAGAATAGAATTTTGAGGAAACGTAGTGCATAAATCCGGAAAAGAGTGCTTCAAATCGATTCCCGAACCTTGGACTTTAGAAGTACGTTCTAAAGAAACCGCGTCACGGTTGACGTTACTCGAAACTTTTGTGCGGAATGTTTAGTCTTGATGATTTAGAATAGAATGTCGAAGAGATGAAGTGTGGAAAACTAGTAAAATAGTGCTTAAAATCGAAGCCCTAATTCGTGAACCCTAATCCAGGACGTTTTAACCACCTGCTAAAAAAACTGAGTAGCAGTCAACATTTTTCGAAATTCCTGTTGGGAGTGATCGAGCATAATGATTTAGAATAGAATTTGGAAGAAACGGAGTGCATAAAACAGTAACAGAGTGCTTCAAATCGATTCCCCTATCCTTGGACGTTAGAAGTACTTGTTAAAAAAACCGCTTCACGGTCGACGTTTCTTGAAAGTTTTGTGGGGAATGTTTAGTCTTGATGATTTAAAATAGAATGTCGAAGAAAAAAGAGTGTGGAAAACTAGTAAAAGAGTGCTTAAAATCGAAGCCCTAATTCGTGAACCCTAATCCAGGACATTTTAACCACCTGCTAAAAAAACTGAGTAGCGGTCGGCGTTTTTCGAGATTCCTTTTGGGAGTGATCTGGCATATTGATTTAGAATAGAATTTTGAGGAAACGTAGTGCATAAATCAGTAAAAGAGTGCTTCAAATCGATTCCCGAACCTTGGACGTTAGAAGTACGTTCTAAAGAAACCGCGTCACGGTTGACGTTACTCGAAACTTTTGTGCGGAATGTTTAGTCTTGATGATTTAGAATAGAATGTCGAAGAGACGGAGTGTGGAAAACTAGTAAAAGAGTGCTTAAAATCGAAGCCGTAATTTGTGAACCCTAATCCAGGACATTTTAACCACCTGCTTAAAAAACTGAGTAGCAGTCGGCGTTTTTCAAAATTCATGTTGGGAGTGATCGAGCATAATGATTTAGAATAGAATTTGGAAGAAACGGAGTGCATAAAACAGTAACAGAGTGCTTCAAATCGAT
>NW_019272618.1:14217-14821 GCF_002738345.1 Cucurbita maxima | reverse complement strand
CCTTTTGGGAGTGATCTGGCATAATGATTTAGAATAGAATTTTGAGGAAACGTAGTGCATAAATCAGTAAAAGAGTGCTTCAAATCGATTCCCGAACCTTGGACTTTAGAAGTACGTTCTAAAGAAATCGCGTCACGGTTGACGTTACTCGAAACTTTTGTGCGGAATGTTTAGTCTTGATGATTTAGAATAGAATGTCGAAGAGACGAAGTGTGGAAAACTAGTAAAAGAGTGCTTAAAATCGATGCCCTAATTCGTGAACTCTAATCCAGGACGTTTTAACCACCTGCTAAAAAAACTGAGTAGCAGTCGACATTTTTCGAAATTCTTGTTGGGAGTGATCGAGCATAATGATTTAGAATAGAATTTGGAAGAAACGGAGTGCATAAAACAGTAACAGAGTGCTTCAAATCGATTCCCGAACCTTGGACGTTAGAAGTACGTTCTAAAGAAACCGCGTCACGGTTGACGTTACTCGAAACTTTTGTGCGGAATGTTTAGTCTTGATGATTTAGAATAGAATGTCGAAGAGACGGAGTGTGGAAAACTAGTAAAAGAGTGCTTAAAATCGAAGCCGTAATTTGTGAACCCTAATCCAGGACAT
>NW_019272618.1:13553-14153 GCF_002738345.1 Cucurbita maxima | reverse complement strand
TGATCGAGCATAATGATTTAGAATAGAACTTGGAAGAAACGGAGTGCATAAAACAGTAACAGAGTGCTTCAAATCGATTCCCCTATCCTTGGACGTTAGAAGAACTTGTTAAAAAAACCGCTTCACGATCGACGTTTCTTGAAAGTTTTGTGGGGAATGTTGTTAGAAGAACTTGTTAAAAAAACCGCTTCACGATCGACGTTTCTTGAAAGTTTTGTGGGGAATGTTTAGTCTTGATGATTTAAAATAGAATGTCGAAGAAAAAAGAGTGTGGAAAACTAGTAAAAGAGTGCTTAAAATCGAAGCCCTAGTTCGTGAACCCTAATCCAGGACATTTTAACCACCTGCTAAAAAAAGTGCTTAAAATCGAAGCCCTAGTTCGTGAACCCTAATCCAGGACATTTTAACCACCTGCTAAAAAAACTGAGTAGCGGTCGGCGTTTTTCGAGATTCCTTTTGGGAGTGATCTGGCATGATGATTTAGAATAGAATTTTAAGGAAACGTAGTGCATAAATCAGTAAAAGAGTGCTTTAAATCGATTCCCGAACCTTGGACGTTAGAAGTACGTTCTAAGGAAACCGCGTCACGGTTGACGTTAC
>NW_019272618.1:12794-13495 GCF_002738345.1 Cucurbita maxima | reverse complement strand
CTCGAAACTTTTGTGCGGAATGTTTAGTCTTGATGATTTAGAATAGAATGTCGAAGAGACGGAGTGTGGAAAACTAGTAAAAGAGTGCTTAAAATAGAAGCCGTAATTTGTGAACCCTAATCCAGGACGTTTTAACCACCTGCTTAAAAAACTGAGTAGCAGTCGGCGTTTTTCAAAATTCATGTTGGGAGTGATCGAGCATAATGATTTAGAATAGAATTTGGAAGAAACGGAGTGCATAAAACAGTAACAGAGTGCTTCAAATCGATTCCCCTATCCTTGGACGTTAGAAGAACTTGTTAAAAAAACCGCTTCACGGTTGACGTTTCTTGAAAGTTTTGTGGGGAATGTTTAGTCTTGATGATTTAAAATAGAATGTCGAAGAAAAAAGAGTGTGGAAAACTAGTAAAAGAGTGCTTAAAATCGAAGCCCTAGTTCGTGAACCCTAATCCAGGACATTTTAACCACCTGCTAAAAAAACTGAGTAGCGGTCGGCGTTTTTCGAGATTCCTTTTGGGAGTGATCTGGCATAATGATTTAGAATAGAATTTTGAGGAAACGTAGTGCATAAATCAGTAAAAGAGTGCTTCAAATCGATTCCCGAACCTTGGACTTTAGAAGTACGTTCTAAAGAAACCGCGTCACGGTTGACGTTACTCGAAACTTTTGTGCGGAATGTTTAGTCTTGATGATTTAGAATA
>NW_019272618.1:11272-12656 GCF_002738345.1 Cucurbita maxima | reverse complement strand
TCGACATTTTTCGAAATTCTTGTTGGGAGTGATCGAGCATAATGATTTAGAATAGAATTTGGAAGAAACGGAGTGCATAAAACAGTAACAGAGTGCTTCAAATCGATTCCCGAACCTTGGACGTTAGTAGTACGTTCTAAAGAAACCGCGTCACGGTTGACGTTACTCGAAACTTTTGTGCGGAATGTTTAGTCTTGATGATTTAGAATAGAATGTCGAAGAGACGGAGTGTGGAAAACTAGTAAAAGAGTGCTTAAAATCGAAGCCGTAATTTGTGAACCCTAATCCAGGACATTTTAACCACCTGCTTAAAAAACTGAGTAGCAGTCGGCGTTTTTCAAAATTCATGTTGGGAGTGATCGAGCATAATGATTTAGAATAGAATTTGGAAGAAACGGAGTGCATCAAACAGTAACAGAGTGCTTCAAATCGATTCCCCTATCCTTGGACGTTAGAAGTACTTGTTAAAAAAACCGCTTCACGGTCGACGTTTCTTGAAAGTTTTGTGGGGAATGTTTAGTCTTGATGATTTAAAATAGAATGTCGAAGAAAAAAGAGTGTGGAAAACTAGTAAAAGAGTGCTTAAAATCGAAGCCCTAATTCGTGAACCCTAATCCAGGACATTTTAACCACCTGCTAAAAAAACTGAGTAGCAGTCGGCATTTTTCGAAATTCCTGTTGGGAGTGATCGAGCATAATAATTTAGAATAGAATTTGGAAGAAACGGAGTGCATAAAACAGTAACAGAGTGCTTCAAATCGATTCCCATTTAGAATAGAATTTGGAAGAAACGGAGTGCATAAAACAGTAACAGAGTGCTTCAAATCGATTCCCCTATCCTTGGATGTTAGAAGTACTTATTAAAAAAACCGCTTCACGGTCGACGTTTCTTGAAAGTTTTGTGGGGAATGTTTAGTCTTGATGATTTAAAATAGAATGTCGAAGAAAAAAGAGTGTGGAAAACTAGTAAAAGAGTGCTTAAAATCGAAGCCCTAATTTGTGAACCCTAATCCAGGACATTTTAACCACCTGCTAAAAAAACTGAGTAGCGGTCGGCTTTTTTCGAGATTCCTTTTGGGAGTGATCTGGCATATTGATTTAGAATAGAATTTTGAGGAAACGTAGTGCATAAATCCGTAAAAGAGTGCTTCAAATCGATTCCCGAACCTTGGACATTAGAAGTACGTTCTAAAGAAACCGCGTCACGGTTGACGTTACTCGAAACTTTTGTGCGGAATGTTTAGTCTTGATGATTTAGAATAGAATGTCGAAGAGACGGAGTGTGGAAAACTAGTAAAAGAGTGCTTAAAATAGAAGCCGTAATTTGTGAACCCTAATCCAGGACATTTTAACCACCTGCTTAAAAAACTGAGTAGCAGTCGGC
>NW_019272618.1:0-11200 GCF_002738345.1 Cucurbita maxima | reverse complement strand
AAAACTAGTAAAAGAGTGCTTAAAATCGAAGCCCTAATTCGTGAACCCTAATCCAGGACATTTTAACCACCTGCTAAAAAACCTGAGTAGCAGTCGGCGTTTTTCGAGATTCCTTTTGGGAGTGATCAGGCATATTGATTTAGAATAGAAATTTGAGGAAACGTAGTGCATAAATCCGTAAAAGAGTGCTTCAAATCGATTCCCGAACCTTAGACATTAGAAGTACGTTCTAAAGAAACCGCGTCACGGTTGACGTTACTCGAAACTTTTGTGCGGAATGTTTAGTCTTGATGATTTAGAATAGAATGTCGAAGAGACGGAGTGTGGAAAACTAGTAAAAGAGTGCTTAAAATCGAAGCCCTAATTCGTGAACCCTAATCCAGGACATTTTAACCACCTGCTAAAAAAACTGAGTAGCAGTCGGCGTTTTTCGAGATTCCTTTTGGGAGTGATCAGGCATATTGATTTAGAATAGAAATTTGAGGAAACGTAGTGCATAAATCCGTAAAAGAGTGCTTCAAATCGATTCCCGAACCGAATAGAAATTTGAGGAAACGTAGTGCATAAATCCGTAAAAGAGTGCTTCAAATCGATTCCCGAACCTTAGACATTAGAAGTACGTTCTAAAGAAACCGCGTCACGGTTGACGTTACTCGAAACTTTTGTGCGGAATGTTTAGTCTTGATGATTTAGAATAGAATGTCGAAGAGACGGAGTGTGGAAAACTAGTAAAAGAGTGCTGAAAATCGAAGCCGTAATTTGTGAACCCTAATCCAGGACATTTTAACCACCTGCTTAAAAAACTGAGTAGCAGTCGGCGTTTTTCGAAATTCCTGTTGGGAGTGATCGAGCATAATGATTTAGAATAGAATTTGGAAGAAACGGAGTGCATAAAACAGTAACAGAGTGCTTCAAATCGATTCCCCTATCCTTGGACGTTAGAAGTACTTGTTAAAAAAACCGCTTCACGGTCGACGTTTCTTGAAAGTTTTGTGGGGAATGTTTAGTCTTGATGATTTAAAATAGAATGTCGAAGAAAAAAGAGTGTGGAAAACTAGTAAAAGAGTGCTTAAAATCGAAGCCCTAATTCGTGAACCCTAATCCAGGACATTTTAACCACCTGCTAAAAAACCTGAGTAGCAGTCGGCGTTTTTCGAGATTCCTTTTGGGAGTGATCTGGCATAATGATTTAGAATAGAATTTTAAGGAAACGTAGTGCATAAATCTGTAAAAGAGTGCTTCAAATCGATTCACGAACCTTGGACGTTAGAAGTACGTTCTAAGGAAATCGCGTCACGGTTGACGTTACTCGAACCTTTGTGTGGAATGTTTAGTCTTGATGATTTAGAATAGAATGTCGAAGAGACGAAGTGTGGAAAACTAGTAAAAGAGTGCTTAAAATCGAAGCCCTAATTCGTGAACCCTAATCCAGGACGTTTTAACCACCTGCTAAAAAAACTGAGTAGCAGTCGGCATTTTTCGAAATTCCTGTTGGGAGTGATCGAGCATAATGATTTAGAATAGAATTTGGAAGAAACGGAGTGCATAAAACAGTAACAGTGTGCTTCAAATCGATTCCCCTATCCTTGGACGTTAGAAGTACTTGTTAAAAAAACCGCTTCACGGTCGACGTTTCTTGAAAGTTTTGTGGGGAATGTTTAGTCTTGACGATTTAAAATAGAATGTCTAAGAAAAAAGAGTGTGGAAAACTAGTAAAAGAGTGCTTAAAATCGAAGCCCTAATTCGTTAACCCTAATCCAGGACATTTTAACCACCTGCTAAAAAACCTGAGTAGCAGTCGGCGTTTTTCAAAATTCCTGTTGGGAGTGATCGAGCATAATGATTTAGAATAGAATTTGGAAGAAACGGAGTGCATAAAACAGTAACAAAGTGCTTCAAATCGATTCCCCTATCCTTGGACGTTAGAAGTACTTGTTAAAAAAACCGCTTCACGGTCGACGTTTCTTGAAAGTTTTGTGGGGAATGTTTAGTCTTGATGATTTAAAATAGAATGTCGAAGAAAAAAGAGTGTGGAAAACTAGTAAAAGAGTGCTTCAAATCGAAGCCCTAATTCGTGAACCCTAATCCAGGACATTTTAACCACCTGCTAAAAAAAACTGAGTAGCGGTCGGCGTTTTTCGAGATTCCTTTTGGGAGTGATCTGGCATATTGATTTAGAATAGAATTTTGAGGAAACGTAGTGCATAAATCAGTAAAAGAGTGCTTCAAATCGATTCCCGAACCTTGGACGTTAGAAGTACGTTCTAAAAAAACCGCGTCACGGTTGACGTTACTCGTAACTTTTGTGCGGAATGTTTAGACTTGATGATTTAGAATAGAATGTCGAAGAGTCGGAGTGTGGAAAAATAATAAAAGAGTGCTTAAAATCGAAGCCGTAATTTGTGAACACTAATCCAGGACGTTTTAACCACCTGCTAAAAAAACTGAGTAGCAGTCGGCATTTTTCGAAATTCCTGTTGGGAGTGATCGAGCATAATGATTTAGAATAGAATTTGGAAGAAACGGAGTGCATAAAACAGTAACAGAGTGCTTCAAATCGATTCCCCTATCCTTGGACGTTAGAAGTACTTGTTAAAAAAACCCCTTCACGATCGACGTTTCTTGAAAGTTTTGTGGGGAATGTTTAGTCTTGATAATTTAAAATAGAATGTCGAAGAAAAAAGAGTGTGGAAAACTAGTAAAAGAGTGCTTAAAATCGAAGCATTTAAAATAGAATGTCGAAGAAAAAAGAGTGTGGAAAACTAGTAAAAGAGTGCTTAAAATCGAAGCCCTAATTCGTGAACCCTAATCGAGGACATTTTAACCACCTGCTAAAAAAACTGAGTAGCGGTCGGCGTTTTTCGAGATTCCTTTTGGGATTGATCTGGCATATTGATTTAGAATAGAATTTTGAGGAAACGTAGTGCATAAATCAGTAAAAGAGTGCTTCAAATCGATTCCCGAACCTTGGACGTTAGAAGTACGTTCTAAAGAAACTGCGTCACGGTTGACGTTACTCGAAACTTTTGTGCGGAATGTTTAGTCTTGATGATTTAGAATAGAATGTCGAAGAGACGGAGTGTGGAAAACTAGTAAAAGAGTGCTTAAAATCGAAGCCGTAATTTGTGAACCCTAATCCAGGACGTTTTAACCACCTGCTAAAAAAACTGAGTAGCAGTCGGCATTTTTCAAAATTCCTGTTGGGGGTGATCGAGCATAATGATTTAGAATAGAATTTGGAAGAAACGGAGTGCATAAAACAGTAACAGAGTGCTTCAAATCGATTCCCCTATCCTTGGACGTTAGAAGTACTTGTTAAAAAAACCGCTTCACGGTCGACGTTTCTTGAAAGTTTTGTGGGGAATGTTCAGTCTTGATGATTTAAAATAGAATGTCGAAGAAAAAGGAGTGTGGAAAACTAGTAAAAGAGTGCTTAAAATCGAAGCCGTAATTTGTGAACCCTAATCCAGAAGGAGTGTGGAAAACTAGTAAAAGAGTGCTTAAAATCGAAGCCGTAATTTGTGAACCCTAATCCAGAACATTTTAACCACCTGCTTAAAAAACTGAGTAGCAGTCGGCGTTTTTCAAAATTCATGTTGGGAGTGAGCGAGCATAATGATTTAGAATAGAATTTGGAAGAAACGGAGTGCATAAAACAGTAACAGAGTGCTTCAAATCGATTCCCCTATCCTTGGACGTTAGAAGTACTTGTTAAAAAAACCGCTTCACGGTCGACGTTTCTTGAAAGTTTTGTGGGGAATGTTTAGTCTTGATGATTTAAAATAGAATGTCGAAGAAAAAAGAGTGTGGAAAACTAGTAAAAGAGTGCTTAAAATCGAAGCCCTAATTCGTGAACCCTAATCCAGGACATTTTAACCACCTGCTAAAAAAACTGAGTAGCAGTCGGCGTTTTTCGAAATTCCTGTTGGGAGTGATCGAGCATAATGATTTAGAATAGAATTTGGAAGAAACGGAGTGCATAAAACAGTAACAGAGTGCTTCAAATCGATTCCCCTATCCTTGGACGTTAGAAGTACTTGTTAAAAAAACCGCTTCACGGTCGACGTTTCTTGAAAGTTTTGTGGGGAATGTTTAGTCTTGATGATTTAAAATAGAATGTCGAAGAAAAAAGAGTGTGGAAAACTAGTAAAAGAGTGCTTAAAATCGAAGCCCTAATTCGTGAACCCTAATCCAGGACATTTTAACCACCTGCTAAAAAAACTGAGTAGCAGTCGGCGTTTTTCGAAATTCCTGTTGGGAGTGATCGAGCATAATGATTTAGAATAGAATTTGGAAGAAACGGAGTGCATAAAACAGTAACAGAGTGCTTCAAATCGATTCCCCTATCCTTGGACGTTAGAAGTACTTGTTAAAAAAACCGCTTCACGGTCGACGTTTCTTGAAAGTTTTGTGGGGAATGTTTAGTCTTGATGATTTAAAATAGAATGTCGAAGAAAAAAGAGTGTGGAAAACTAGTAAAAGAGTGCTTAAAATCGAAGCCCTAATTCGTGAACCCTAATCCAGGACATTTTAACCACCTGCTAAAAAAACTGAGTAGCAGTCGGCGTTTTTCGAAATTCCTGTTGGGAGTGATCGAGCATAATGATTTAGAATAGAATTTGGAAGAAACGGAGTGCATAAAACAGTAACAGAGTGCTTCAAATCGATTCCCCTATCCTTGGACGTTAGAAGTACTTGTTAAAAAAACCGCTTCACGGTCGACGTTTCTTGAAAGTTTTGTGGGGAATGTTTAGTCTTGATGATTTAAAATAGAATGTCGAAGAAAAAAGAGTGTGGAAAACTAGTAAAAGAGTGCTTAAAATCGAAGCCCTAATTCGTGAACCCTAATCCAGGACATTTTAACCACCTGCTAAAAAACCTGAGTAGCAGTCGGCGTTTTTCGAGATTCCTTTTAGGAGTGATCTGGCATAATGATTTAGAATAGAATTTTAAGGAAACGTAGTGCATAAATCAGTAAGAGAGTGCTTCAAATCGATTCCCGAACCTTGGACGTTAGAAGTACGTTCTAAGGAAACCGCGTCACGGTCGACGTTACTCGAAACTTTTGTGCGGAATGTTTAGTCTTGATGATTTAGAATAGAATGTCGAAGAGACGGAGTGTGGAAAACTAGTAAAAGAGTGCTTAAAATCGAAGCCCTAATTCGTGAACCCTAATCCAGGACGTTTTAACCACCTGCTAAAAAAACTGAGTAGCAGTCGGCATTTTTCGAAATTCCTGTTGGGAGTGATCGAGCATAATGATTTAGAATAGAATTTGGAAGAAACGGAGTGCATAAAACAGTAACAGAGTGCTTCAAATCGATTCCCGAACCTTGGACGTTAGAAGTACGTTCTAAGGAAACCGCGTCACGGTCGACGTTACTCGAAACTTTTATGCGGAATGTTTAGTCTTGATGATTTAAAATAGAATGTCGAAGAAAAAAGAGTGTGGAAAACTAGTAAAAGAGTGCTTAAAATCGAAGCCTTAATTCGTGAACCCTAATCCAGGACAGTTTAACCACCTGCAAAAAAAACTGAGTAGCGGTCGGCGTTTTTCGAGATTCCTTTTGGGAGTGATCTGGCATATTGATTTAGAATAGAATTTTAAGGAAACGTAGTGCATAAATCAGTAAAAGAGTGCTTCAAATCGATTCCCGAACCTTGGACGTTAGAAGTACGTTCTAAAAAAACCGCGTCACGGTTGACGTTACTCCAAACTTTTGTGCGGAATGTTTAGTCTTGATGATTTAAAATGGAATGTCGAAGAAAAAAGAGTGTGGAAAACTAGTAAAAGAGTGCTTAAAATCGAAGCCCTAATTCGTGAACCCTAATCCAGGACGTTTTAACCACCTGCTAAAAAAACTGAGTAGCAGTCGGCGTTTTTCGAAATTCCTGTTGGGAGTGATCGAGCATAATGATTTAGAATAGAATTTGGAAGAAACGGAGTGCATAAAACAGTAACAGAGTGCTTCAAATCGATTCCCCTATCCTTGGACGTTAGAAGTACTTGTTAAAAAAACCGCTTCACGGTCGACGTTTCTTGAAAGTTTTGTGGGGAATGTTTAGTCTTGATGATTTAAAATAGAATGTCGAAGAAGACGGAGTGTGGAAAACTAGTAAAAGAGTGCTTAAAATCGAAGCCCTAATTCGTGAACCCTAATCCAGGACGTTTTAACCACCTGCTAAAAAAACTGAGTAGCAGTCGGCATTTTTCGAAATTCCTATTGGGAGTGATCGAGCATAATGATTTAGAATAGAATTTGGAAGAAACGGAGTGCATAAAACAGTAACAGAGTGCTTCAAATCGATTCCCCTATCCTTGGACGTTAGAAGTACTTGTTAAAAAAACCGCTTCACGGTCGACGTTTCTTGAAAGTTTTGTGGGGAATGTTTAGTCTTGATGATTTAAAATAGAATGTCGAAGAAAAAAGAGTGTGGAAAACTAGTAAAAGAGTGCTTAAAATCGAAGCCTTAATTCGTGAACCCTAATCCAGGACATTTTAACCACCTGCAAAAAAAACTGAGTAGCGGTCGGCGTTTTTCGAGATTCCTTTTGGGAGTGATCTGGCATATTGATTTAGAATAGAATTTTGAGGAAACGTAGTGCATAAATCAGTAAAAGAGTGCTTCAAATCGATTCCCGAACCTTGGACGTTAGAAGTACGTTCTAAAAAAACCGCGTCACGGTTGACGTTACTCCAAACTTTTGTGCGGAATGTTTAGTCTTGATGATTTAAAATGGAATGTCGAAGAAAAAAGAGTGTGGAAAACTAGTAAAATAGTGCTTAAAATCGAAGCCCTAATTCGTGAACCCTAATCCAGGACGTTTTAACCACCTGCTAAAAAAACTTAGTAGCAGTCGGCATTTTTCGAAATTCCTGTTTGGAGTGATCGAGCATAATGATTTAGAATAGAATTTGGAAGAAACGGAGTGCATAAAACAGTAACAGAGTGCTTCAAATCGATTCTCCTATCCTTGGACGTTCGAAGTACTTGTTAAAAAAACCGCTTCACGGTCGACGTTTCTTGAAAGTTTTGTGGGGAATGTCGTTCGAAGTACTTGTTAAAAAAACCGCTTCACGGTCGACGTTTCTTGAAAGTTTTGTGGGGAATGTTTAGTCTTAATGATTTAAAATAGAATGTCGAAGAAAAAAGAGTGTGGAAAACTAGTAAAAGAGTACTTAAAATCGAAGCCCTAATTCGTGAACCCTAATCCAGGACATTTTAACCACCTGCTAAAAAACCTGAGTAGTAGTCGGCATTTTTCGAGATTCCTTTTGGGAGTGATCTGGCATAATGATTTAGAATAGAATTTTAAGGAAACGTAGTGCATAAATCAGTAAAAGAGTGCTTCAAATCGATTCCCGAACCTTGGACGTTAGAAGTACGTTCTAAGGAAACCGCGTCACGGTCGACGTTACTCGAAACTTTTGTGCGGAATGTTTAGTCTTGATGATTTAGAATAGAATGTCGAAGAGACAAAGTGTGGAAAACTAGTAAAAGAGTGCTTAAAATCGAAGCCCTAATTCGTGAACCCTAATCCAGGACGTTTTAACCACCTGCTAAAAAAACTGAGTAGCAGTCGGCATTTTTCGAAATTCCTGTTGGGAGTGATCGAGCATAATGATTTAGAATAGAATTTTAAGGAAACGTAGTGCATAAATCAGTAAAAGAGTGCTTCAAATCGATTCCCGAACCTTGGACGTTAGAAGTACGTTCTAAGGAAACCGCGTCACGGTCGACGTTACTCGAAACTTTTGTGCGGAATGTTTAGTCTTGATGATTTAAAATAGAATGTCGAAGAAAAAAGAGTGTGGAAAACTAGTAAAAAAGTGCTTAAAATCGATGCCCTAATTCGTGAACCCTAATCCAGGACATTTTAACCACCTGCTAAAAAACCTGAGTAGCAGTCGGCGTTTTTCGAGATTCCTTTTGGGAGTGATCTGGCATAATGATTTAGAATAGAATTTTAAGGAAACGTAGTGCATAAATCAGTAAAAGAGTGCTTCAAATCGATTCCCGAACCTTGGACGTTAGAAGTACGTTCTAAGGAAACCGCGTCACGGTCGACGTTACTCGAAACTTTTGTGCGGAATGTTTAGTCTTGATGATTTAGAATAGAATGTCGAAGAGATGGAGTGTGGAAAACTAGTAAAAGAGTGCTTAAAATCGAAGCCGTAATTTGTGAACCCTAATCCAGGACGTTTTAACCACCTGCTAAAAAAACTGAGTAGCAGTCGGCATTTTTCGAAATTCCTGTTGGGAGTGATCGAGCATAATGATTTAGAATAGAATTTGGAAGAAACGGAGTGCATAAAACAGTAACAGAGTGCTTCAAATCGATTCTCCTATCCTTGGACGTTCGAAGTACTTGTTAAAAAAACTGCTTCACGGTCGACGTTTCTTGAAAGTTTTGTGGGGAATGTTTAGTCTTGATGATTTAAAATAGAATGTCGAAGAAAAAAGAGTGTGGAAAACTAGTAAAAGAGTGCTTAAAATCGAAGCCCTAATTCGTGAACCCTAATCCAGGACATTTTAACCACCTGCTAAAAAAACTGAGTAGCAGTCGGCGTTTTTCAAAATTCCTGTTGGGAGTGATCGAGCATAATGATTTAGAATAGAATTTGGAAGAAACGGAGTGCATAAAACAGTAACAGAGTGCTTCAAATCGATTCCCCTATCCTTGGACGTTAGAAGTACTTGTTAAAAAAACCGCTTCACGGTCGACGTTTCTTGAAAGTTTTGTGGGGAATGTTTAGTCTTGATGATTTAAAATAGAATGTCGAAGAAAAAAGAGTGTGGAAAACTAGTAAAAGAGTGCTTAAAATCGAAGCCCTAATTCATGAACCCTAATCCAGGACATTTTAACAACCTGCTAAAAAACCTGAGTAGCATTCGGCGTTTTTCGAGATTCCTTTTGGGAGTGATCTGGCATAATGATTTAGAATAGAATTTTAAGGAAACGTAGTGCATAAATCAGTAAAAGAGTGCTTCAAATCGATTCCCGAACCTTGGACGTTAGAAGTACGTTCTAAGGAAACCGCGTCACGGTCTACGTTACTCGAAACTTTTATGCGGAATGTTTAGTCTTGATGATTTAGAATAGAATGTCGAAGAGACGGAGTGTGGAAAACTAGTAAAAGAGTGCTTAAAATCGAAGCCGTAATTTGTGAACCCTAATCCAGGACATTTTAACCACCTGCTAAAAAACCTGAGTAGCAGTCGGCGTTTTTCGAGATTCCTTTTGGGAGTGATCTGGCATAATGATTTAGAATAGAATTTGGAAGAAACGGAGTGCATAAAACAGTAACAGAGTGCTTCAAATCGATTCCCCTATCCTTGGACGTTAGAAGTACTTGTTAAAAAAACCGCATCACGGTCGACGTTTCTTGAAAGTTTTGTTGGGAATGTTTAGTCTTGATGATTTAAAATAGAATGTCGAAGAAAAAATTGTGTGGAAAACTAGTAAAAGAGTGCTTAAAATCGAAGCCCTAATTCGTGAACCCCAATCCAGGACATTTTAACCACCTGCTAAAAAACCTGAGTAGCAGTCGGCGTTTTTCGAGATTCCTTTTGGGAGTGATCTGGCATAATGATTTAGAATAGAATTTTGAGGAAACGTAGTGCATAAATCAGTAAAAGAGTGCTTCAAATCGATTCCCGAACCATGGACGTTAGAAGTACGTTCTAAAGAAACCGCGTCACGGTTGACGTTACTCGAAACTTTTGTGCGGAATGTTTAGTCTTGATGATTTAGAATAGAATGTCGAAGAAAAAAGAGTGTGGAAAACTAGTAAAAGAGTGCATAAAATCGAAGCCCTAATTCGTGAACCCTAATCCAGGACATTTTAACCACCTGCTAAAAAAACTGAGTAGCGGTCGGCGTTTTTCGAGATTCCTTTTGGGAGTTATCTGGCATATTGATTTAGAATAGAATTTTGAGGAAACGTAGTGCATAAATCAGTAAAAGAGTGCTTCAAATCGATTCCCGAACAATTGACGTTAGAAGTACGTTCTAAAAAAACCGCGTCACGGTTGACGTTTCTCGAAACTTTTGTGCGGAATGTTTAGTCTTGATGATTTAGAATAGAATGTCGAAGAGACGGAGTGTGGAAAACTAGTAAAAGAGTGCTTAAAATCGAAGCCGTAATTTGTGAACCCTAATCCAGGACATTTTAACCACCTGCTTAAAAAACTGAGTAGCACTCGGCGTTTTTCAAAATTCATGTTGGGAGTGATCGAGCATAATGATTTAGAATATAATTTGGAAGAAACGGAGTGCATAAAACAGTAACAGAGTGCTTCAAATCGATTCCCCTATCCTTGGACGTTAGAAGTACTTGTTAAAAAAACCGCTTCACGGTCGACGTTTCTTGAAAGTTTTGTGGGGAATGTTTAGTCTTGATGATTTAAAATAGAATGTCGAAGAAAAAAGAGTGTGGAAAACTAGTAAAAGAGTGCATAAAATCGAAGCCCTAATTCGTGAACCCTGATCCAGGACATTTTAACCACCTGCTAAAAAAACTGAGTAGCGGTCGGCGTTTTTCGAGATTCCTTTTGGGAGTGATCTGGCATATTGATTTAGAATAGAATTTTGAGGAAACGTAGTGCATAAATCAGTAAAAGAGTGCTTCAAATCGATTCCCGAACAATTGACGTTAGAAGTACGTTCTAAAAAAACCGCGTCACGGTTGACGTTACTCGAAACTTTTGTGCGGAATGTTTAGTCTTGATGATTAAGAATAGAATGTCGAAGAGACGGAGTGTGGAAAACTAGTAAAAGAGTGCTTAAAATCAAAGCCCTAATTCGTGAACCCCAATCCAGGACATTTTAACCACCTGCTAAAAAACCTGAGTAGCAGTCGGCGTTTTTCGAGATTCCTTTTGAAAGTGATCTGGCATAATGATTTAGAATAGAATTTTGAGGAAACGTAGTGCATAAATCAGTAAAAGAGTGCTTCAAATCGATTCCCGAACCATGGACGTTAGAAGTACGTTCTAAAGAAACCGCGTCACGGTTGACGTTACTCGAAACTTTTGTGCGGAATGTTTAGTCTTGATGATTTAGAATATAATGTCGAAGAGACGGAGTGTGGAAAACTAGTAAAAGAGTGCTTAAAATCGAAGCCCTAATTCGTGAACCCTAATCCAGGACGTTTTAACCACCTGCTAAAAAAACTGAGTAGCAGTCGGCATTTTT
>NW_019272617.1:12763-16755 GCF_002738345.1 Cucurbita maxima | reverse complement strand
CCAAAAACGGAAGTTTTTAGTACGTGCTAAAAAAGCCGAGTCACGGTCGACGTTTTTCGAAATTTTTCTGATGAATGATAAGGCTTGATGATTTAGAATATTATTTCTAAGAAACGGAGCATAAAACCGTAAAAGAGTTCTTCAAATCGAACCCTTCTTCGAAAACCTACACAGGAAAGTTCTTAGTACGTGCTAAAAAAGCCGAGTTACGATCGACGTTTTTCGAAAGTTTTGTGAGGAATGATAAGGCTTGATGATTTAGAATATTATTTCTAAGAAACGGAGTGCATAAAACAGTAATAGAGTTCTTCAAATCGAACCCTACTTCGGAAACCCAAAAACGGAAGTTTTTAGTACGTGCTAAAAAAGCCGAGTTACGATCGACGTTTTTCGAAATTTTTGTGAGGAATGATAAGGCTTGATGATTTAGAATATTATTTCTAAGAAACGGAGTGCATAAAACAGTAAAAGAGTTCTTCAAATCGAACCCTACTTCGGAAACCCAAACTCGGAAGTTTTTAGTACGTGCTAAAAAAACCGAGTCACGGTCGACGTTTTTCGAAATTTTTGTGAGGAATGATAAGGATTGATGATTTAGAATATTATTTCTAAGAAACGGAGTGCATAAAACAGTAAAAGAGTTCTTCAGATCGAACACTTCTTCGGAAACTAAAACAAGGATGTTTTTAGTACGTGCTAAAAAAGCCGAGTCACGGTCGACGTTTTTCAAAAGTTTTGTGAGGAATGATAAGGCTTGATGATTTAGAATATTATTTCGAAGAAACAGAGTGCATAAAACAGTAATAGAGTTCTTCAAATTGAACGCTACTTCGGAAACTCAAACACGGAAGTATTTAGTACGTGCTAAAAAAGCCGAGTCACGGTCGACGTTTTTCTAAATTTTTCTGATGATTGATAAGGCTTGATGATTTAGAATATTATTTTTAAGAAACGGAGTGCATAAAACAGTAAAAGAGTTCTTCAAAACGAACCTTTCTCCGGAAACCGAAACAGGGAAGTTACGTGCTAAAAAAGCCGAGTCACGGTCGACGTTTTTCGAAAGTTTTGTGAGGAATGATAAGGCTTGATGATTTAGAATATTATTTCTAAGAAACGGAGTGCATAAAATAGTAATAAAGTTCTTCAAATCGAACCCTACTTCGGAAACCCAAATCGAGGAAGTTTTAATTACGTGCTTAAAAAAATCGAGTCACGATCGACGTTTTTCGAAAGTTTGGTGAGGAATGATATGTCTTTATGATTTAGAATATTATTTCTAAGAAACGGAGTGCATAAAGCAGTAATATGGTTCTTCAAATCGAACCCTACGTCGGAAACCCAGATTTGGGAAGTTTGAAGTACGTGCTTAAAAAGTCCGAGTCACGGTCGACATTTTTCGAAAGTTTTGTGAGGAATGATAAGGCTTGATGATTTAGAATATTATTTCTAAGAAACGGAGTGCATAAAACAGTAATAGAGTTCTTCAAATCGAACCCTACTTTGGAAACCCAAAAACGGAAGTTTTTAGTACGTGCTAAAAAAGCCGAGTCACGGTCGACGTTTTTCGAAATTTTTCTGATGAATGATAAGGCTTGATGATTTAGAATATTATTTCTAAAAAACAGAGTGCATAAAACAGTAAAAGAGTTCTTTAACTCGAACCCTTCTTCGGATACCCAAATCTGGGATGTTTGAAGTACGTGCTAAAAAAAACTGAGTCACGATCGACGTTTTTCGAAAGTTTTGTAAGGAATGATAAGGCTTGATGATTTAGAATATTATTTCTAAGAAACGGAGTGCATAAAATAGTAAAAGAGTTCTTCAAATCGAACCCTTCTACAGAAACCCAAAAAGGGAAGTTTTTAGTACGTTCTAATAAAACCGAGTCACGCTCGACGTTTTTTGAAATTTTTCTGAGGAATGAGAAGGCTTGATGATTTAGAATATTATTTCTAAGAAAAGAAGTGCATAAAACAATAAAAGAGTTCTTCAAATCGAACCCTTCTTCGGAAACCCAAAGAGAGGAGTTTTGAGTACGTGCTCAAAAAGCGAGTCACGGTCGACGTTTTTCGATATTTTTCTGAGGAATGATAAGGCTTGATGATTTAAAATATTATTTCTAAGAAACAGAGTGCATAAAAATTTTTCTGAGGAATGATAAGGCTTGATGATTTAAAATATTATTTCTAAGAAACAGAGTGCATAAAACAGTAATATGGTTCTTCAAATCGAACCCTTCTTCGGAAACCCAAATCTGGAAAGTTTGAAGTACGTGCTAAAAAAACTGAGTAACGATCGACGTTTTTTGAAAGTTTTGTGAGGAATGATAAGGTTTGATGATTTCGAATATAATTTCTAAGAAACAGACTGCATAAAACAGTAAAAGAGTTCTTTAACTCGAATCCTTCTTCGGAAACCCAAACAGGGAAGTTGTTAGTACGTGCTAAAAAAACAGAGTCACAGTCGACGTTTTTCGAAATTTTTTTGATGAATTATAAGGCTTGATGATTTAGAATGTTATTTCTAAGAAACAGAGTGCATAAAAAACTAAAAGAGTTCTTCAAATCGAACCCTACTTCGAAAACCCAAATCTGGGAAGTTTGAAGTACGTGCTAAAAAAACAGAGTCACGTTCGACAGTTTTCGAAAGTTTGGGTAGGAATGATAAGGCTTGATGATTTAGAATATTATTTCTAAAAAACAGAGTGCATAAAACAGTAAAAGAGTTCTTTAACTCGAACCCTTCTTCGGATACCCAAATCTGGGAAGTTTGAAGTACGTGCTAAAAAAAACTGAGTCACGATCGACGTTTTTCGAAAGTTTTGTGAGGAATGATAAGGCTTGATGATTTAGAATATTATTTCTAAGAAACGAAGTGTATAAAACAGTAAAACAGTTCGTCAAATCGAACCCTTCTTCGGAAACCCAAACAGGGAAGTTTTTAGTTCGTGCTAAAAAATCTGAGTCACCGTCGACGTTTTTCGAAATTTTTCTGATGAATGATAAGGCTTGATTATTTAGAATATTATTTCTAAGAAACGGAGTGCATAAAACAGTAAAAGAGTTCTTCAAATCGAACCCTTCTTCGGAAACCCAAACAGGGATGTTTTTAGTACGTGCTAAAAAAACCGAGTCACGGTCGCCGTTTTTCGAAAGGTTTGTGAGGAATGATAAGGCTTGATTATTTAGAATTTTATTTCTAAGAAATGGAGTGCATAAAATAGTAAAAGAGTTCTTCAAATCGAACCCTTCTTCGGAAACCCAAAATGGGAAGTTTTTATTACGTGTTAAAAAAACCGAGTCACGGTCGACGTTTTTCGAAAGTTTTGTGAGGAATGATAAGGCTTGATTATTTAGAATCTTATTTCTAAGAAATGGAGTGCATAAAACAGTAAAAGAGTTCTTCAAATCGAACCTTACTTCGGAAACCTAAATCTGGGAAGTTTGAAGTACGTGCTAAAAAAACTGAGTCACGATCGACGATTTTTGAAAGTTTTGTGAGGAATGATAAGGTTTGATGATTTCGAATATTATTTCTAAGAAACGGAGTGGATAAAACAGTAATATGGTTCTTCAAATCGAACCCTTCTTCGAAAACCCAAATCTGGGTAGTTTGAAGTACGTGCTAAAAAAACCGAGTCACGATCGACGGTTTTTGAAAGTTTTGTGAGGAATGATAAGGTTTGATGATTTTGAATATTATTTCTAAGAAACGGAGTGCATAAAACAGTAAAAGANACGATTTTAGAAATTTTTGTGAGGAATGATAAGGCTTGATGATTTCGAATATTATTTCTAAGAAACGGAGTGGATAAAACAGTAATATGGTTCTTCAAATCGAACCCTTCTTCGAAAACCCAAATCTTGGCAGTTTGAAGTACGTGCTAAAAAAACCGAGTCACGATCGACGGTTTTTGAAAGTTTTGTGAGGAATGATAAGGTTTGATGATTTAGAATATTATTTCTAAGAAACGGAGTGCATAAAACAGTAAA
>NW_019272617.1:9612-12296 GCF_002738345.1 Cucurbita maxima | reverse complement strand
TTTCTAAGAAAAGAAGTGCATAAAACAGTAAAAGAGTTCTTCAAATCGAACCCTTCTTCGGAAACCAAAATCGAGGAGTTTTGAGTACGTGCTCAAAAAGCGAGTCACGGTCGACGTTTTTCAAAAGTTTTGTGGGGAATGATAAGGCTTGATTATTTAGAATCTTATTTCTAAGAAACGGAGTGCATAAAACAGTAATATGGTTCTTAAAATCGAACCCTTCTTCGGAAACCCAAATCTGGAAAGTTTGAAGTTCGTGCTAAAAAATCCGAGTCACCGTCGACGTTTTTCGAAGTTTTTCTGATGAATGATAAGGCTTGATGATTTAGAATATTATTTCTAAGAAACGGAGTGCATAAAAAAGTAAAAGAGTTCTTTAACTCGAACCCTTCTTCGGAAACCCAAACAGGGAAGTTGTTAGTACGTGCTAAAAAAACCGAGTCACAGTCGACGTTTTTCGAAATTTTTGGTAGGAATGATAAGGCTTGANAGTAAAAGAGTTCTTCAAATTCAACCCTACTTCGGAAACCCAAATCTGGGAAGTTTGAAGTACATGGTAAAAAAACTGAGTCACGGTGGACGTATTTCAAAAGTTTGGTTAGGAATGATAAGGATTGATGATTTAGAATATTATTTCTAACGGTGGACGTATTTCAAAAGTTTGGTTAGGAATGATAAGGATTGATGATTTAGAATATTATTTCTAAGAAACGGAGTGCATAAAACAGTAAAAGAGGAATGATAAGGATTGATGATTTAGAATATTATTTCTAAGAAACGGAGTGCATAAAACAGTAAAAGAGTTGTTCAAATCGAACCCTTCTTTAGAAATCCAAATCTGGGAAGTTTGAAGTACGTGCTAAAAAAACCGAGTCACGTTCGACAGTTTTCGAAAGTTTGGGTAGGAATGATAAGGCTTGACTATTTAGAATATTATTTCTAAGAAACGGAGTGCATAAAACAGTAAAACAGTTCGTAAAATCGAACCCTTCTTCGGAAACCCAAACAGAGAAGTTTTTAGTACGTGCTAAAAAATCCGAGTCACTGTCGACGTTTTTCAAAATTTTTCTGATGAATGATAAGGCTTGATTATTTAGAATATTATTTCTAAGAAACGGAGTGCATAAAACAGTAAAAGAGTTCTTCAAATCGTACCCTTCTTCGGAAACCCAAATCTGGGAAGTTTTTAGTACGTGCTAAAAAAACTGAGTCACGGTCGACGTCTTTCGAAAGTTTGGTGAGGAATGATAAGGCTTGATGATTTAGAATATTATTTCTAAGAAACGGAGTGCATAAAACAGTAAAAGAGTTCTTTAACTCGAACCCTTCTTCGGAAACCCAAACAGGGAAGTTGTTAGTACGTGCTAAAAAAACCGAGTCACAGTCGACGTTTTTCGAAATTTTTGGTAGGAATGATAAGGCTTGATGATTTAGAATATTATTTCTAAGAAACGGAGTGCATAAAACAGTAAAAGAGTTCTTCAAATTCAACCCTACTTCGGAAACCCAAATCTGGGAAGTTTGAAGTACATGGTAAGAAAACTTAGTCACGGTGGACGTATTTCAAAAGTTTGGTTAGGAATGATAAGGATTGATGATTTAGAATATTATTTCTAAGAAACGGAGTGCATAAAACAGTAAAAGAGTTGTTCAAATCCAACCCTTCTTCAGAAATCCAAATCTGGGAAGTTTGAAGTACGTGCTAAAAAAACCGAGTCACGTTCGACAGTTTTCGAAAGTTTGGGTAGGAATGATAAGGCTTGACTATTTAGAATATTATTTCTAAGAAACGGAGTGCATAAAACAGTAAAACAGTTCGTCAAATCGAACCCTTCTTCGGAAACCCAAACAGGGAAGTTTTTAGTACGTGCTAAAAAATCCGAGTCACCGTCGACGTTTTTCGAAATTTTTCTGATGAATGATAAGGCTTGATTATTTAGAATATTATTTCTAAGAAACGAAGAGCATAAAACAGTAAAAGAGTTCTTCAAATCGTACCCTTCTTCGGAAACCCAAATCTGGGAAGTTTTTAGTACGTGCTAAAAAACTGAGTCACGGTCGACGTCTTTCGAAAGTTTGGTGAGGAATGATAAGGCTTGATGATTTAGAATATTATTTCTAAGAAACGGAGTGCATAAAACAGTAAAAGAGTTCTTCAAATCGAACCCTTCTTCAGAAACCCAAACAGGGAAGTTTTCAGTACGTGCTAAAAAATCCGAGTCATTGTCGACGTTTTTCGAAATTTTTCTGATGAATGATAAGGTTGATGATTTAGAATATTATTTCTAAGAAACGGAGTACATAAAACAGTGAAAGAGTTCTTCAAATCGAACCCTTCTTCGGAAAACCAAAAAGGGAAGTTTTTAGTACATGTTAAAAAAACCGAGTCTCGGTCGACGTTTTTCGAAAGTTTTGTGAGGAATGAAANCCGAGTCACAGTCGACGTTTTTAGAAATTTTTGGTAGGAATGATAAGGCTTGATGATTTAGAATATTATTTCTAAGAAACGGAGTGCATAAAACAGTCATAGAGTTCTTCAAATCGAACCATACTTCTCAAACCCAAACACGGAAGTTTTTAGTACGTGCTAAAAAAGCCGAGTCACGGTCGACGTTTTTCGAAATTTTTCTGATGAATGAAAAGGCTTGATGATTTAGAATATTATTTCTAAGAAACGGAGCATA
>NW_019272617.1:4955-7238 GCF_002738345.1 Cucurbita maxima | reverse complement strand
CTAAAAAAACCGAGTCACAGTCGACTTTTTTCGAAATTTTTGGTAGGAATGATAAGGCTTGATGATTTAGAATATTATTTCTAAGAAACAGAGTGCATAAAACAGTAAAAGAGTTCTTCAAATTCAACCCTACTTCGGAAACCCAAATCTGGGAAGTTTGAAGTACATGGTAAGAAAACTGAGTCACGGTGGACGTATTTCAAAAGTTTTGTTAGGAATGATAAGGATTGATGATTTAGAATATTATTTCTAAGAAACGAAGTGCATAAAACAGTAAAAGAGTTGTTCAAATCCAACCCTTCTTCAGAAATCCAAATCTGGGAAGTTTGAAGTACGTGCAAAAAAAACCGAGTCACGTTCGACAGTTTTCGAAAGTTTGGGTAGGAATGATAAGGCTTGACTATTTAGAATATTATTTCTAAGAAACGGAGTGCATAAAACAGTAAAACAGTTCGTCAAATCGAACCCTTCTTCGGAAACCCAAACAGAGAAGTTTTTAGTACGTGCTAAAAAATCCGAGTCACCGTCGACGTTTTTCGAAATTTTCTGATGAATGATAAGGCTTGATTATTTAGAATATTATTTCTAAGAAACGGAGTGCATAAAACAGTAAAAGAGTTCTTCAAATCGTACCCTTCTTCGGAAACCCAAATCTGGGAAGTTTTTAGTACGTGCTAAAAAACTGAGTCACGGTCGACGTCTTTCGAAAGTTTGGTGAGGAATGATAAGGCTTGATGATTTAGAATATTATTTCTAAGAAACGGAGTGCATAAAACAGTAAAAGAGTTCTTCAAATCGAACCCTTCTTCGGAAACTCAAACAGGGAAGTTTTCAGTACGTGCTAAAAAATCCGAGTCATTGTCGACGTTTTTCGAAATTTTTCTGATGAATGATAAGGTTGATGATTTAGAATATTATTTCTAAGAAACGGAGTGCATAAAACAGTGAAAGAGTTCTTCAAATCGAACCCTTCTTCGGAAAACCAAAAAGGGAAGTTTTTAGTACATGTTAAAAAAACCGAGTCTCGGTCGACGTTTTTCGAAAGTTTTGTGAGGAATGAAAAGGCTTGATTATTTAGAATATTATTTCTAAGAAACGGAGTGCATAAAAAAGTAATAGAGTTCTTCCATTTCAACCCTACATCGGAAACCCAAATCTGGGAAGTTTGAAGTACGTGGTAAAAAAACCGAGTCACGGTGGACGTATTTCGAAAGTTTGGTGAGGAATGATAAGGATTGATGATTTAGAATATTTTTTCTTAGAAACGGAGTGCATAAAACAGTAATATAGTTGTTCAAATCGAACCCTTCTTCAGAAACCAAAATCTGGGATGTTTGAAGTACGTGCTAAAAAAACCGAGTCGCGGTCGACGTCTTTCGAATGTTTGGTGAGGAATGATAAGGCTTGATGATTTAGAATATTATTTCTAAGAAACAAAGTGCATAAAACAGTAAAAGAGTTCTTTAACTCGAACCCTACTTCGGAAACCCAAACAGGGAAGTTGTTAGTACGTGCTAAAAAAACCGAGTCACAGTCGACGTTTTTCGAAATTTTTGGTAGGAATGATAAGGCTTGATGATTTAGAATATTATTTCTAAGAAACGGAGTGCATAAAACAGTAAAAGAGTTCTTTAACTCGAACCCTTCTTCGGAAACCCAAACACGGAAGTTGTTAGTACGTGCTAAAAAAACCGAGTCACAGACGACGTTTTTCGAAATTTTTGGTAGGAATGATAAGGCTTGATGATTTAGAATATTATTTCTAAGAAACGGAGTGCATAAAACAGTAAAAGAATTCTTCAAATTCAACCCTACTTCGGAAACCCAAATCTGGGAAGTTTGAAGTACATGGTAAAAAAACCGAGTCACGGTGGACGTATTTCAAAAGTTTGGTTAGGAATGATAAGGATTGATGATTTAGAATATTATTTCTAAGAAACGGAGTGCATAAAATAGTAAAAGAGTTGTTCAAATCGAACCCTTCTTCAGAAACCCAAATCTGGGAAGTTTGAAGTACGTGCTAAAAAAACTGAGTCACGGTCGACGTCTTTCGAAAGTTTAGTGAGGAATGATAAGGCTTGATGATTTAGAATATTATTTCTAAGAAACAAAGTGCATAAAACAGTAAAAGAGTTCTTCAAATCGAACCCTTCTTTGGAAACCCAAACAGGGAAGTTTTTAGTACGTGCTAAAAAAACCGAGTCACAGTCGACGTTTTTCGAAATTTTTGGTAGGAATGATAAGGCTTGATGATTTAGAATATTATTTCTAAGAAACGGAGTG
>NW_019272617.1:0-4752 GCF_002738345.1 Cucurbita maxima | reverse complement strand
TTGAAGTACGTGCTAAAAAAACCGAGTCACGTTCGACAGTTTTGGAAAGTTTGGGTAGGAATGATACGGCTTGATGATTTAGAATATTATTTCTAAGAAACGGAGTGCATAAAACAGTAAAACAGTTCGTCAAATCGAACCCTTCTTCGGAAACCCAAACAGGGAAGTTTTTAGTACGTGCGAAAAAAGTCTAGTCACGATCGATGTTTTTCTAAAGTTTTGTGAGGATTGATAAGGCTTGATGATTTAGAATATTATTTCTAAGAAACAGAGTGCATAAAACAGTAATAGAGTTCTTCAAATCGAACCCTACTTCGGAAACCAAAATCTGGGAAGTTTGAAGTACGTGCTAAAAAAACCGAGTAACGATCGACATTTTTCGAAATTTTTCTGAGGAATGATAAGGCTTGATGATTTAGAATATTATTTTTAAGAAACGGAGTGCATAAAACAGTAAAAGAGATCTTCAAATCGAACCCTTCTTCAGAAACCCAAACAGGGAAGTTTTTAGTACGTGCTAAAATAGCCGAGTCACGGTCAATGTTTTTCAAAATTGTTCTAATGAATGATAAGGCTTGATGACTTAGAATATTATTTCTAAGAAACAGAGTGCACAAAACAGTAAAAGAGTTCTTCAAATCGAACTCTTCTTCGGAAACCCAAACAGGGAAGTTTTTAGTACGTGCTAAAAAAGCCGAGTCACGGGCGACGTTTTTCGAAATTTTTATGATGAATGTTAAGGCTTGATGATTTAGAATATTATTTCTAAGAAACAGAGGGATTAAAACTGTCAACAGAGTTCTTCAAATCGAACCCTTCTTCAGAAACCCAAACAGGGAAGTTTTTAGTACGTGCTAAAAAAGCCGAGTCACGGGCGACGTTTTTCGAAATTTTTATGATGAATGTTAAGGCTTGATGATTTAGAATATTATTTCTAAGAAACAGAGGGATTAAAACTGTCAACAGAGTTCTTCAAATCGAACCCTTCTTCGGAAACCCAAAGAGGGAAGTTTTTGTACGTGCTAAAAAAGCCGAGTCACGGTCGACGTTTTTCGAAATTTTTATGATGAATGTTAAGGCTTGATGATTTAGAATATTATTTCTAAGAAACGAATTGCCTAAAACAGTAAAAGAGTTCTTCAAATCGAACCCTTCTTCGGAAACCCAAACAGGGATGTTGTTAGTACGTGCTAAAAAAACCGAGTCACGGTCGACGTTTTTCGAATTTTTTTTGAGGAATGATAAGGCTTGATGATTTAGAATATTATTTCTAAGAAACGGAGTGCATAAAACAGTAATATGGTTCGTCAAATCCAATCCTTCTTGGAAACCCAAAGAGGGAAGTTTATAGTACGTGCTAAAAAAGCCGAGTCACGGTCGACGTTTTTCGAAATTTTTATGATGAATGTTAAGGCTTGTTGATTAAGAATATTATTTCTAAGAAACAGAGTGCATAAAACAGTAAAAGAGTTCTTCAAATCGAACCCTTCTTTGGAAACCCAAACAGACAAGTTTTTAGTACGTGCTAAAAAAACCGAGTCACGGTCGACGTTTTTCGAAAGTTTTGTGAGGAATGATAAGACTTGATGATTTAGAATATTATTTCTAAGAAACGGAGTGCATAAAACAGTAAAAGAGTTCTTCAAATCGAACCCTTCTTTGGAAACCCAAACAGGGAAGTTTTTAGTACGTGCTAATTAAGCGAGTCACGGTCCACGTTTTTTGAAATTTTTGATTGATAAGGCTTGATGATTTAGAATATTATTTCTAAGAAACGGAGTGCATAAAACAGTAATATGGTTCTTCAAATCGAACCCTTCTTCGGAAACCCAAAGAGGGAAGTTTTTAGTACGTGCTAAAAAAGCCGAGTCACGGTCGACGTTTTTCGAAATTTTTATGATGAATGTTAAGGCTTGATGATTTAGAATATTATTTCTAAGAAACGAATTGCATAAAACAGTAAAAGAGTTCTTCAAATCGAACCCTTCTTCGGAAACCCAAACAGGGATGTTTTTAGTACGTGCTAAAAAATTCGAGTCAGGATCGACGTTTTTCGAAAGTTTTGTGAGGAATGATAAGGCTTGATGATTTAGAATATTATTTCTAAGAAACGGAGTGCATAAAACAGTAATATGGTTCGTCAAATCGAATCGTGCTTGGAAACTCAAAGAGGGAAGTTTTTAGTACGTGCTAAAAAAACCGAGTCACGGTCGACGTTTTTCGAAAGTTTTGTGAGGAATGATAAGACTTGATGATTTAGAATATTATTTCTAAGAAACAGAGTGCATAAAACAGTAATATGGTTCGTCAAATCGAATCGTGCTTGGAAACTCAAAGAGGGAAGTTTTTAGTACGTGCTAAAAAAACCGAGTCACGGTCGACGTTTTTCGAAAGTTTTGTGAGGAATGATAAGACTTGATGATTTAGAATATTATTTCTAAGAAACGGAGTGCATAAAACTGTAAAAGAGTTCTTAAAATCGAACCCTTCTTCGGAAACCTAAACAGGGAACTTGTTAGTACATGCTAAAAAAATCGAATCACGGTTGTCGTTTTTTTGAAATTTTTGTTAGGACTGATAAGGCTTGATAATTTAGAATATTATTTCTAAGAAACGGAGTGCATAAAACAGTAATATGGTTCTTCAAATCGAACCCTTCTTCGGAAACCCAAAGAGGGAAGTTTTTAGTACGTGCTAAAAAAGCCGAGTCACGGTCGACGTTTTTCGAAATTTTTATGATGAATGTTAAGGCTTGATGATTTAGAATATTATTTCTAAGAAACGAATTGCATAAAACAGTAAAAGAGTTCTTAAAATCGAACCCTTCTTCGGAAACCCAAACAGGGAAGTTTTTAGTACGTGCTAAAAAATTCGAGTCAGGATCGACGTTTTTCGAAAGTTTTGTGAGGAATGATAAGGCTTGATGATTTAGAATATTATNTGCATAAAACAGTAAAAGAGTTCTTCAAATCGAACCCTTCTTCGGAAACCCAAACAGGGAAGTTTTTAGTACGTGCTAAAAAATTCGAGTCAGGATCGACGTTTTTCGAAAGTTTTGTGAGGAAAGATAAGGCTTGATGATTTAGAATATTATTTCTAAGAAACGGAGTGCATAAAACAGTAATATGGTTCGTCAAATCGAATCCTGCTTGGAAACTCAAAGAGGGAAGTTTTTAGTACGTGCTAAAAAAGCCGAGTCACGGTCGACGTTTTTCGTTATTTTTATGATGAATGTTAAGGCTTGATGATTTAGAATATTATTTCTAAGAAACGAATTGCATAAAACAGTAAAAGAGTTCTTCAAATCGAACCCTTCTTCGGAAACCCAAACAGGGAAGTTTTTAGTACGTGCTAAAAAAACCGAGTCACAGTCGACGTTTTTCGAAATTTTTGGTAGGAATGATAAGGCTTGATGATTTAGAATATTATTTCTAAGAAACGGAGTGCATAAAACAGTAAAAGAGTTCTTCAAATTCAACCCTACTTCGGAAACCCAAATCTGGGAAGTTTGAAGTACATGGTAAAAAAACTGAGTCACGGTGGACATATTTCAAAAGTTTTGTTAGGAATGATAAGGATTGATGATTCAGAATATTATTTCTAAGAAACAGAGTGCATAAAACAGTAAAAGAGTTGTTCAAATCGAACCCTTCTTCAGAAATCCAAATCTCGGAAGTTTGAAGTACGTGCTAAAAAAACCGAGTCACGTTCGACAGTTTTGGAAAGTTTGGGTAGGAATGATACGGCTTGATGATTTAGAATATTATTTCTAAGAAACGGAGTGCATAAAACAGTAAAACAGTTTGTCAAATCGAACCCTTCTTCGGAAACCCAAACAGGGAAGTTTTTAGTACGTGCGAAAAAAGTCTAGTCACGATCGATGTTTTTCTAAAGTTTTGTGAGGATTGATAAGGCTTGATGATTTAGAATATTATTTCTAAGAAACAGAGTGCATAAAACAGTAATAGAGTTCTTCAAATCGAACCCTACTTCGGAAACCCAAATCTGGGAAGTTTGAAGTACGTGCTAAAAAAACCGAGTAACGATCGACATTTTTCGAAATTTTTCTGAGGAATGATAAGGCTTGATGATTTAGAATATTATTTTTAAGAAACGGAGTGCATAAAACAGTAAAAGAGATCTTCAAATCGAACCCTTCTTCAGAAATCCAAACAGGGAAGTTTAGTGCATAAAACAGTAAAAGAGATCTTCAAATCGAACCCTTCTTCAGAAATCCAAACAGGGAAGTTTTTAGTACGTGCTAAAATAGCCGAGTCACGGTCAATGTTTTTCAAAATTGTTCTGATGAATTATAAGGCTTGATGACTTAGAATATTATTTCTAAGAAACAGAGTGCACAAAACAGTAAAAGAGTTCTTCAAATCGAACTCTTCTTCGGAAACCCAAACAGGGAAGTTTTTAGTACGTGCTAAATAAGCGAGTCACGGTCGACGTTTTTTGAAATTTTTGATTGATAAGGCTTGATGATTTAGAATATTATTTCTAAGAAACGGAGTGCATAAAACTGTAAAAGAGTTCTTAAAATCGAACCCTTCTTCGGAAACCTAAACAGGGAACTTGTTAGTACATGCTAAAAAAATCGAGTCACGGTTGTCGTTTTTTCCAAATTTTTGTTAGGAATGATAAGGCTTGATGATTTAGAATATTATTTCTAAGAAACGGAGTGCATAAAACAGTAATATGGTTCTTCAAATCGAACCCTTCTTCGGAAACCCAAAGAGGGAAGTTTTT
>NW_019272616.1:12734-16936 GCF_002738345.1 Cucurbita maxima | reverse complement strand
ATATCCCCAAAACGAATCAGGTAATTGAGCGAAACTCATCATAGACCGAACCATGTCTAACAGAGTTCTATTTCTCCTTTATGATACACCGTTCTGTTGAGGCATACTAGGGGCTGAGAGTTGGGACGTTATTCCATATTCTATCATATAGTCCTGGAATCTTAAGTCCATATACTATCCACCTCGATTTGATCGAAGTGTTTAATAGTTTTTCCTAATAGATACTCAACTTCAGTCTTATACTCTCTAAACTTTTCAAGAGCTTCCGACTTGTGATGCATTAGGTAAAGATAGTCATACCTTAAATAATCATCAATAAAACTGATGAAATATTCATACCCTCCTCATGCTTTGACATTCATTGGACCACAGAGATCTATATGTATGAGTTCTAAGGTTTCTTTGACTCTATAACCTTTTTTTCGGAAAAAGGTCGTTTAGTCATTTTACCCTTAAGACAGGACTCACATGGAGGTAAAGAGTTGTCTTCTAACTCATTTAGAAGTCCTCTTTTAACCAATCTCCCAATCCTTTTGAGATTAATGTGGCTTAGTCTTAAGTGCCAAAGATAGGTATTAGGAGAAATCTTTTTGTCGTTTATTTTGAGTTTCAGCTGTTTTAAACATCTCGGTATTTAAAATACTTTTGTTTCACTCGGGTTTAACATATATAAGTTTTTTTCTAGTTTTGCAGAACAAATATGAATACCTCTTTTGAAAATGAACACTTCATTGATTTCAAAAGATACTTTATACAATTGTTCTAATAAACAAGAGATAGATATTAGATTTATTTTCATTCAGGAACAAAAAGTACATTATCTAATATAATGAATCTATCTTCGAAAAAAACTTTAAATTTTCTACTAATCTTGCCGAGACAACTTCTCCTGTTCCAACCTTAAGTATTATCTCATCTTCCGCAAGCATTCTCCAGGAACTAGTTTCCTGGAAAAAAGAACAAATATGATTAGTGGCCTCTGAATCCAGTATCCAGGTTGAGTTATCATACTCTACTAAACATATTTCTACGACTAGTAAATCATACTTACCTTGTTGTGCCTTTTCGGCTTTCTTCTTTACAAGGTGTTTTGGGTAGTGACTTTTCTCATGCCCATTTTCAGAATACTGTTAACAAAATATAGAAGAAAAATAAAAGAAGAAAATGAAAGAAAAAGGAGATATTGTAAATCCAAACGGTTAACAAAAAAGAATAGAATAGAAAAAGAAAAGAAAGAAATACCATAAGAAAATTTAGGGGAAGATGTGGGAGAAAAAATTGATTAAAAGAAAAATGAGAAATTTAATGAATTAAAATAAATACGGTTAATTTTTAAAATACATAGATGAAATTTAATAGAGTAAATGGTGAACATAAATAAAATTAATAAAAAGGGAAGTAGATGAAAAAGAGAAAATTTAATAGAGAAAAAATTAAGGATTTTGTGAACATTAAAAGACAAAACCGAAGAAATATCATGTCAAGAAACTCCATCAAATTCTTTCTAGTAATAATATCTTCCCTAAAACAGTAATAATAGAAAATAACATATTTAATGAAAATGGAATTATATATATATATATAACCCTCCAAGACTCCGCTCATAGAGTCTCTAATGCTCACATGAAGTCTAACACATGGAGAATTGTAAAATTTAGAGAATTGAAATTGAAATTGATATCATGGTTTATATAGGTTAACTTGAATATAAATCACAAAAGCAAACTTTCTCAATGATAAATATGTGACACCAGCCTAAGCTAATCAGGTAAGTGACCTTACTATCGGCATGGTTATATTTGATGTTGACACGTGCCCTATGGTTCTGCACGTGTCATATATATTGATATGTGTGAATTGTTTATTAATCGACATGCTTATGATATGGTATTCATATGCTATAATATGTGAATTGTATGTTAATACTTATGGTACGATGTGTTCAATGATATGTTTGAGATAGGATGCGAAAAGGATGCATTGAACGTAATGTAATGATAGGAGCAAGATATGTTGATGAAACGTTAAGGTTAGGTTACGTATAGAAGTGCTATGGATATGAGAGATTGATAAAAATGATATGGTCACAATTGATTGATAAAAGTATATGGTTAGGTTATGGGTAGAAAGGGATTCTGATAGATTGATAGAATGATAGCGTTAGGATACGTTCCTGTAACGATATGACTAAGGTATGTTCATTAAACGATATCACTATGATAGGTATAAGATTGTTAAGGCTGTGATAAATTAGGTTACGATATGACCATGAAGTGTTTACAATACGATATGATTATGATACAACACCTGAATGACAGATATATATATATACACACACACACATTGTGATATGATATGAAAATGATATGAAATATGTTATGGTACGAGACAAGTGATAAATGACATGTTTATGATATGATATATTGTGATGGTATATGTTATGGTATGATAGGTATGAAATGTTACATCTTTCCATGTAAAGTTATGTGATGGATTATGTGATGATTATCCATGTATGTGTGATACATACATGAAATATGTTATGGAGGGAAGGAGAAAGGAAATGAAATAAATGTTATCTTATGAATAAAAATCATGGGACCTCGTGCATATATGTATGTTATGTGTATCGGGATACTTCCCCATTATGTTATGTTAGTACGGATGCATACCTTCGATATTTATGTTCGACATGTTATCATGAAGACCTTTTCTTTTATGAGGGTCCAGTGACGTGTATTGTGTTGTCCCGGACAAAGTCCGGCATAAGGGGCACGTATACTTGTAACAATGGGGAAAAATAAAATAAAATAAAATAGTAATAATAATAATAATAATAAAAATAACAATAATAAATAAATAACTAACTAATAAAAATATTAAAAAAAACATTTGGTAACGGATCCCTCCTCCTTCCTTCAATCTCTCACCACTCCTCCTTCCTTCAATTTCTCACCACTCCTCCCCTCAAAATAAATCAAGCAACAAATGAGGAATTCCTTCTCTGTAAAAAACTGCAGATTTACCCAAAATTTCTTCCTTCCTACCAAAACAAATAGAAAAAAAAAAGGTTGAAGCAGATTTAGGAGATATGTCATTTGAAGAGGTTAGTAGTGTATGTTAAATCTTCCTCTTATTTTATTAAATAATATTAATTTGGTTACAATTATTTAGTTTTGAATTAGAGATTAAATGAAAAGAGTTTTATATGAGTTTTAGGAAATCATAGCCAATTATATTTTAGATCTTCTTAATTGTTGCAATGAATTAGGTTGTAAATAATTTTATATGAATTATAGATAAAAAATATACCCAAATGAATATTAAATTAGAAGCTAAGAATATAATGGTTAACTAAATTAGAAGGAAGACAAAGGAAATAAGAAAAAATGAAATAGAGATGGAATTCCATAATACTGTTAACGGCAAAGAAAAAAGAAAAAGGAATAATAATAAAAAAAATGAAGATTTGGAAGTAGAAGTAGATTAAGCCAATAATAGTGAAAAAAATTACGGAGAAAGAGGGAAGATTGAGGAAAGATTTGTTGAACAAAATTTAAAAATAAAAAAGTAAAGATCAAAGGCAATAACTCCATTAAATTTAGTCTAACAGTAAATATGAATTTAACATTGACAATTTAAATTAGAGAAATAACGGTATAGAGTTCAAACTTGAAACTGATGTCATTGGCTCACATAGGTTGACTTGGATTTCAAAGAACGGTATCGAACTTTCATTAAGGATATATTGGTGACAACGACTTAAGCTAACCAAGTAAGTGACCATACTATCGACATGGTTATATTTTTTATTGACAAGTGCCTCGTGGTTCTGCACGTGTCATATAAATTGATATGTGTGAATTGTCTGTGGATCAATATGCTTCTTATTTGTTATGTATATGTTAATAATATGTGAATTGTTTGATAATAATTACGGTACGATGTGTTCAATGATATGTTTGAGATAGGATACGAGAAGGATGCATAAAACGAAATGTAACGATAGGATTAAAATACGTTCATGAAACGTTAAGGTAGGTTACATACGGGATTGATATGGATAAGAAAGATTGATGAAAGAATACGGTTAGGCTACAAGTAGAAAGGGATAGGTTTGTGATAGATTGATAGAACGATAGCATTAGGATTGATAGAACGATAGCGTTAGGTTACGTTCTTGTGATGATATGACTGAGGTA
>NW_019272616.1:0-10118 GCF_002738345.1 Cucurbita maxima | reverse complement strand
GTTTGCTTAGCCCGTTAACCACATGAATGTAATATCTAGAAGGTCCTGGTGGTGGTAACGCGACCCTTGGAACCTCAGCCCCCACTAAAGCCACCGTGAAAAGAAAGAAAACGACAATATTCTTTATCATTTCCTAATCAACCTTTAGCTTAACTACCAATTTGTGTTGGACATGTGAATAAATATACATACTTATAATACATGCAAGAAACTATGTAAATGCATGCTATGGTGGTTAAAAACTTAATGATTTAACTAATTTCAGTTATGCAACACAATTTAAGGTTAATTTTGGGATAATTTTAGAGATTTATTAGATTTTCAATAACAAAATTCCTGGAATAGATAATAGTTACTAGCCCAAGAATAAATAATATTTGATTGTTTTTTAAAACTCTTTCATAAAATGGACAACAAAATATGCCTACTTTCCCGTAGAAAATATAAAATAGAGAAAGCAATTCATGAATTACATATGGTATAGCACTCAAGGTATTAAATTCCTGATTTATTTTTTTAAGTTGAACTTTCAAACTTTTTACGAGGACCTTAGAAATTTTAAAGTGATGTAGAACAAATAAGTTAAAAAAATTCTATAACTATAGTTTCAAATAAGAATTGTCATCCATTAGGTCCAAAACGACTTGTCATCCCTGAGGTGATCCATCAATAGGAATATCCTACACCCCATATCTCATTAGTGGCATAAAGGGCACATCACACTTTTGGAAGTCCATAAACGTGAACTTAGTTCGTGAAGACTCCAACCAAACCTTGAAGTCATGACTTCCATCACTTCATTCTCATTATTGGTGGATTTTATCTCGCAAATTCCCAACTTAACCAAAACTCAGTTGAGGTAATGGTTTGCTTGAGGGGTGTTTAATTCCTATAGTGATCGTCTTTGGTTGTATGAACAATATTGCTTGGGTCTACTTATGTGGTTTGTACCAAGGCATTTTCTATACTGTCTAGGCCTACTACGTGCTCTCCACCGAGGCATGCTTGTCATCTAGAATTATGGTCATAGGAGGCTGGGTCTAAGGTATTTTACCTTGTACTAGGTGATAAGGCAACCCTAATCCTCAGCCCAACGATCCAAGCTTTTGTTTTAGCAAGAACCCTTGAATAAAAGTAATTAACACCTCCTTATATGAAATTTGGATCAACCAAGAGATAAGATAGAATTAGATTACCTCTTACGATCGAAGATCTAGAAGCAAGATTTGGAACCTTGTTCTAAATTGAGTCACTCCACAATCTAACTTGATCAAGGCTTGATTGAATGGCTTGGGTGCAATTCTACCACAAGAATTGCTTGAAACTTAGAAATGGCAAATATGATGCTCGAATTTCTAAGGGAAATGTCTTAATTTGAGATCTGAATTACATTCATCCACGAATCTGAATTTTACATAACATATTGTGGGTATTTATAGTCTCCCGACAAAAGACGTTTGTGGACGGAATTTATTCGAGACGTTTGTGGACGGAATTTATTCGAGACATTTGTGGATGGGATTTATTCTTGATCCCCTTTAATCTCCACAAAAGAATAAGTCAAATTGACCATTTGACTTTTACATAATTTTTTCTAACAAATGTTGATGTGCTTGAGTGGCTAATGCGACAGATTTGATTTGAAATCAATTGAGTTTTCTGCATGTAGGTTCGAATTCTGTTGTTGACATATTTTTTTTTAATCGGATTCGTCCTTGATTCAGAAATAAAATGACGTATCTGCCACAACAAAAATACAATCTTTACCATTTTTAGTGTGCAGTAAACCAAGAACAAATTGTATAGATATATTAGTCCAAGGTTTGCTACAAAACTTTTGGATATCATGCTTCATCTTCGGCCAAAAGAAATGTTTATGCAACATCTTATAAACTTTATTAATCCTGAGATGTCCCATTAAGGCACCACCATGTGCTTCTCTCCAAAGTAAATCTTTTATAGAGCATTTAGGAATACAAAGCATAAAAAATTTATGAAACAAATAATAACCGTCCATAGCTTTTTTTTTGCAAGACAAGATGGATAAATAGTTCTGAAATCTTGGTCATCTTTATATAATTCGGTAATATGCTCAAGTCCAAGAATTTTTGCACTAAGAG
This sequence comes from Cucurbita maxima, assembly GCF_002738345.1. Classification (NCBI taxonomy): domain Eukaryota; kingdom Viridiplantae; phylum Streptophyta; class Magnoliopsida; order Cucurbitales; family Cucurbitaceae; genus Cucurbita; species Cucurbita maxima. The sequence goes on along the minus strand of NW_019272616.1, from coordinate 7,998 downwards.
AAGTAAAGAGATCGTACCTTTTAGATAACACATCAGCTACCATATTACCTTGCTTATATTTGATGACATACAAAAATGTTTCAATAAATTCCACCCACTTTGCATGTCTTCGATTCAGTTTGCTTTTACCCTTCACATACTTTAAGCTTTCATGATCAAAATGGATCACCAATTCTCTAGGCCATAAGTAGTGTTGCAACACATGCCATATATGAACTAAAGCAAATAATTTTTTATCATAGGTAGCATATTTCAATGTTGGCCCATTTAGTTTTTCACTAAAATATATTAAGTGCTCTCCATCTTGAATTAAAACAACATTTATGCCCAAACCACATACATCACATTCAATTTCAATAGTTTTATTAAAGCTAGCCAAAACAAAGGATGGTTTGCTTAATTTCTTCCTAAGAAAATTGGATGCATTCTCTTGCATTTCTCCTCATTTAAAAACAACATTCAATTTCAATAGTTCAGTTATGGTTCTAAAATCATTTATAAATATCTTATAGAGGTTAGCTAACTCATGAAAACTTCTAAATTTACGTGTACTTTTTTGTGTTGGCAAATCCATAATTAATTTAACTTTGTCTCTATCTAAAGCTACTCTACTTTTACCAACTATGAAGCCAATAGAGTGAACTTTTTCCATGCAAAAACTAGCCTTATTAAAATTAAATTTCTCTTTTTTGTGTAATCAAAACTAATTTAACATGCTCAAGCAAAATCTTCAAATAAATTATAATATTATCAATATAAACAACAACATGTTTTCATATATTTTCTCAAAATATTATATATTAAGCGCATGGGTGTACTAGGAGCATTAGTTAACCTAAAAAGCATAACAAGCCATTCATACAATCCAAACTTAATATTGAGAGTTGTTTTCCATTCATCTCCTAGCATTCTAATTTGATGATATCCAAATTTCAAGATAATTTTTATAACTAGACACGAATCATGCAATAAATTAAGCATATCGTCTAACCTAGGAATAGGATGTCGATACTTTACCATGATTTTGTTGATGACTTTATTATCCATGCATATGCACCAAGTTTCATCTTTCTTTGGCACCAATAAGTCTCGTATAGAACATGGTCTCAAACTTTCCCATACATAGCCCTTCTCCATGAGCTCCTCCACTTGCCTTCGAATTTATTTTGTCTCGGTTGAATTGACTCGATAAGCTGGCTTATAAGGAATGACAGTCCTTGGAATGAAATCTATTTTATGTTCAGTACCTCTAATGGGAGGTATTTCTTTATCTTGAAACATTTCTTCAAATGCCTGTAAAAGAGATTGAAAAACACCCGGCAAAGCCAAGTTGTTATAGTTAGAGACCAAAAATCCTCCATTGTACAAAAGTACAAAAATCGATTTTTGTGAAAACCTTCTCACATCTCCAACTGTAGCCAAATAACTCTTTCTCTCTTCCTTTTTTCATCAATTTCATCCCTTTTTTCATTCTTCTTTTTTTCTCTTTGATTTTTCTCTATTTTTTCACTCAACTCTTGTTTTTCTTTCCTCCAACTTTAATTGATCAGCAAATACATTTGCAGAACTCAAAGGTAAACGAATAGTTTTTCTACCATCTTTTACAAAAGAATACCTATTCAAATAGCCATCATACATAACCCTCCTATCAAATTGCCATGGTCGGCCAAGCAATATATCTCCAACTTGCATTGGTAACACATCACAAAGAACTTCATCTTTATATTTTCCCAAAGTAAAAGATATTAAAGCTTGAGAAACTACCTTCATTGTTCCACTATCATTGAGCCATTGGAGCTTGTAAGGTTTAGGATGATCTTGGGTCGGAATTTGCAACCTTTTGATCAACATGGTACTTACAACATTGGTGCAACTTCCACTATCAATGACAAGACTACAAGCAGTACCCTTGACTAAACACCGCATGTGGAACAAGTTGTCTCTTTGATCATCAACATCATTCTCCATAACTTGAGTTTTAACAAGTCTATTTGTTATAAGTGCCAAATGAATCCAATCTTCTAATTCCTCCTCATTCTTCTAGACTTCTTCACTAGATCATTGATCTCCCCTCCATTTTCCTCGTCTTGGTTCATGATTGTACAAATAGTAGTGAAATATGTTTAGGACCTTAGACACTCAACTCATTGATTTTACACTCAGGGACACTCGTGTTTATACACACAAAGGTAGGCTGTTTGGAAAAGTGACTAAATTATGATCAAGGTAGGCTAATATATGGGTAAAGAAATTCTGATAGTAGCAAGCTATTCAAGGCAATCAAGATAAGTTAATTATGAAATAACAACAAAATAAAACAAGAATTGAACAAACAAATAAGAGACAGAGATATTTTTGGATATAATTGCACACTGAAAAAAAGAATTCCAAAGAGAATGGTCGTGAAGATCGAACACAACAATTCTACATTTATATGCTTTAGGGAAAAATGAGAATTGAAATTTATTTGATCTCTAAATAAACGTGGAAATGATCTAATAATAAGGATTTATTAAGAGAAATATGATAAGGATTTTTTTTTTTCAAGATCTTAATAGGATGTTTAAGAGGATGCTAAGAACAAAATAGAAAGATAATGAAGAACGAAACATTGAATGCCAAAGACCATAAACATTGAACCCAAAATTTTCCGCTTAATTTAAGGTCGCTACTGTATACGTACCATAAACATTGAATGCGGAATACTTCATTTAAATTCCATAAAACATAACCTTTAACGTAAAACACAGCCATGAACTTACGTGTTTCGAAAACATCTTTAAAACGACACAACAAAAGACCCAAAATAAAATAAATAAGCGTTTAAGTTTAAAACATCCTATTCTAGCCTAAGTCTAAGAAAATAAATACCACTATCCTATGCATGTGCCATGATCTCGAGTTGCGATGTCGTCGTCTGCCGTACAGGAATGTCTTGCCTTAACCTGAAAAATATAGTAGCACATGGCTTGAGTATTTAAAAAAATACTCAGTAAGTGACCGTACTATTGGGGTTAAATGCAACAATCACATGCAATGAAATGATGGGACCTATCTTTCGTTTCGTTTCGTTTCGTTTTCCCTACGATGCTGTCCTAATGGGTAATTGTGGATGTGTACCATATACTCTACACACAGCCCATATGTGCGAGTATGGGCTCACCAGCTAGTTCGCACACCGCTGGGCCACTTTCCTTATCCGGTGGGCTACTCTGGGAGCCCCATATGCCGGGACCCATTAAAACTAGTAACCATTACGACAGTTGATAAGGAAACCCTAATCCTCAGCCCAACGATCCAAGCTTCTATTTTAGCAAGAACCCTTGAATCAAAGTAATTAACACCTCCTTATGCGAAATTTGGATCAACCAAGAGATAAGGCTAGAATTAGATTACATCTTACGATCGAAGCTCTAGAAGCAAGATTTGGAACCTTGTTCTAAATTGAGTCACTCCACAATCTAACTTGATCGAGGCTTGATTGAATGGCTCGAGTGCAATTCTACCACAAGAATTGCTTGATACTTAGAAATGGCAAATATGATTCTCGGATTTCTAAGGGAAACGTCTCAATTTGAGAACTGAATTACATTCATCAACCAATCTGTTTTTTACCTAACATATTGTTGGTATTTATAGTCTCCCGACAAAAGATGTTTGTAGCCGGAATTCAATCCCGATATGTTTGTGGACGGGATTTATTCCTGATCCCCTTTAATCTCCACAAAGAATAAGTCAAATTGAGCATTTGACTTTTATATAATTTATGAAATTAAACATAGGTTTTTTTTAACAAATGTTGATGTGCTTGAATGGTTAATGCAACAGACTTGAAATTAATTTAGCTCTTCGCGCGTAAAACCGTGATTCTTATCATCTTCTCCCTCTTCAGAAGGATTCGTCCTCGAATCAGAAAAAATGGAACACCATGATTCTTATCATCTTCCCCCACTTCAAAAGGATTCGTCCTCGAATCAGAAAAAATCATCACCTTCTTTCAGTCACCTCCTTTTGAAATGTTTTGATCAAATCTAAATGCTTCACTCACAAAAATATTAGAAGGAAATTAGTAGGAATAGGAAGCAAATGAAGTGTACACCGTGATTCTTATCATCTTCCCCCTCTTCAGAAGGATTCGTCCTCGAATAAGAAAAAATCATCACCTTCTTTCAGACCCCTCCTTTTGAAATTTTTTGATCAAATCTAAATGTTTCACTCACAAAAATATTAGAAGGAAATTAGTAGGAATAGGAAGCAAATGAAGTGTACACAATGATTCTTATCATCTTCCTCCTCTTCAGAAGGATTCGTCCTCGAATCAGAAAAAATCATCACCTTCTTTCAGTCACTCCTTTTGAAATGTTTTGATCAAATCTAAATGCTTCACTCACAAAAATATTAGAAGGAAATTAGTAGGAATAGGAAGCAAATGAAGTGTAGTAAATCCATAAACTACTTTCTTAAAGAATAAGTTAGCAGCATGCTTTGCATCATCCATAAATCTATCTGCCACATGCTTCATCTCGGCCAACAAAAGTGTTTATGCAACATTTTATAAACTTTATTAATCCTAAGATGTCCCATTAAGGCACCACCATATGCTTCTCTCAAAAACAAATCTTTTATAGAGCATTTAGGAATACAAAGCATACTCTTAGTAATTAAAAAATTATGAAACACATAATACTCATCCCCCCTTTTTTTTTTGGACAAGATGCATAAATAGTTCTAAAGTCTTGGTCATCTCCATATAATTCAATAATATGCTCAACTCCAAGAATTTTTCAGTAAGAGAAGTAAAGAGATCATACCTTTTAGATAACACATGAGCTACTGTATTATCCTTACCTTGCTTATACTTGATGACATACGAAAATGTTTCCATAAATTCCACCCACTTTGCATGTCTACGGTTCAGTTTGCTTTGACCCTTCACATACTTCAAGTTTTCATGATCAAAGTGGATCACAAATTCTCTAGGCCATAAGTAGTGTTGCCACACATGCAATATATGAACTAAAGCAAATAATTCTTTATAATAGGTAGTATATTTCAATGTTGGCCCATTTAGTTTTTCACTAAAATATATTAAGTGCTTTCCATCTTGAATTAAAACAACACTTGTGCCCAAACCACATACTTCACATTCAATTTCAATATTTTTATCAAAGCTAGCCAAAACAAATAATGGTTTGCTTAATTTCTTCCTAAGAAAATTGGGTGCATTCTCTTGCATTTCTCCCCATTTAAAAATAACATTCTTTTTCACTAAGTCATTCAATAGTTGAGTTATGGTTCTAAAATCATTTATAAATCTCTTATAGAGGTTAGCTAACTCATGAAAACTCCGAAATTTACGTGCACTTTTTGGTGTTGGCAAATCCATAATGAATTTAACTTTGTCTTTATTCAAAGCTACTCTACTTTTACTAACTATGAAGCCAATAGAGTGAACTTTTTCCATGCAAAAACTACCCTTACTAAAATTAAATTTCTCTTTTCTATGTGTAATCAAAACTAATTTAACATACTCCACATGCTTAAGCAAAATCTTCAAATAAATTATAATATCATCAATATAAACAACAACATGTTTTCTCATATATTTTCTCAAAACATTATATATTAAGCGCATAGGTGTACTAGGAGCATTAGTTAACCTAAAAGGCATAACAAGTCATTCATACAATCCAAACTTAATATTGAGAGTTGTTTTCCATTCATCTCCTACGTGCATTCTAATTTGATGATATCTAGATTTCAAAATAATTTTTATAAATAGACACGAATCATGCAATAAATCAAGCATATCGTCTAACCTAGGAATAAGATGTCGACACTTTACCGTGATTTTGTTAATGGCTCTATTATCCATGCATATGCGCCAAGGTTCATCTTTCTTTGGCACCAATAAGTCTTGTATAGAACATGGACTCAAACTTTCTCTTACATAGCCCTTCTCGATGAGCTCCTCCACTTGCCTTTGAATTTCTTTTGTCTCGGTTGGATTGACTCTATAAGCTGGCTTATAAGGAATGACAGTCCTTGGAATGAAGTCTATTTTATGTTCATTACCTCTAATGGGAGGTATTTTTTTATCTTGAAACATGTCTTCAAATTCCTATAAAAGAGATTGTAAAACACCCGGCAAAGCCAAGTTGTTATAGTTAAAGACCAAATATCCTAAATTGTACATAAGTACAAAGATCGATTTTTGTGAAAATTTTCTCACCGCTCCAACTGTAGCCAAATAACTCTCTCTCTTCCTTTTTTCTTGAATTTCATCCCTTTTTTCATTCATTATTTTTTTCTACTTTTTCACTCAACTCTTGTTTTTCTTTTAACTCTTTTTCCTCAAACTCTTTCTTTCTTTCCTCAACTTTAATTGATCAACAAATACATTTGCAGAACTCAAAGGTACAAGAATGGTTTTTCTACCATTTTTTACAAAAGAATACCTATTCAAATAGCCATCATACATAACCCTCCTGTCAAATTGCCATGATCGACCAAGCAATATGTCTCCAACATGCATTGGCAACACAGCACAAAGAACTTCATCCTAATATTTTCCCAAAGTAAAAGATATTAAAGCTTGGGAAATTACCTTCATTGTTCCACTATCATTGAGTCATTAGAGCTTGTAAGATTTAAGATGATCTTGAGTTGGAATTTGCAACCTTTTGATCAACATAGTACTTACTACATTGGTGCAACTTCCACTATCAATGATAAGACTACAAGCAATCCCCTTGACTAAACACCGCGTGTGAAATAGGTTGTCTCTTTGATCATCAACATCATGAGTTTTAAGAAGTCTTCTTGTAATAAAAGCCAAATGAATACCATTTTCTAGTTTCTTCTCATTCTTCTGAACTTCTTCAACTAGATCATTGATCTCACCTCCATTTTTCTCGTCTTGGTTCATGATTTTACAAACATTAGTTTTATAAGCTTAGGACCTCACACACTCAACTTACTGATTTTACACTCAGGAACACTCGTGTTTAACACACAAAGGTAGGCTATTTGGAAAAGTTAATAATTTCTTATCAAGGAGATAATATGGATAAAGCAATTATTGTTGGTGACAACAGAAAACTGAATTGAGATTGAGAGGAGGAGTGATTTGAGTGATGGGGAGGGAGGTTCTTTTATAGGGGATCCCCGGAATTGGTTGAGATTTTTGTGGAGATTTGTGGATGATTTTGTGGATGAATTTGAATTCACCTCCTCCTTCTCTTCCGTAACTAATTCAAATTCTATTATTAGCTATTATTAGTTTCAACACCCTCCCTTAAACTGAATTCTGCGGAAATCAGTTTAGGACTTCATTTCATCTCCTTGATATACATCTTGGATTCTGCATATCCCCATCTTTCTTCTGAGCATCTCGAACAATGGTTGTTTCAAGGGCTTTGTGAATAGGTCTGCGATTTGTTCATCACTTCGACAAAAGTTGAGTTCAATAATGCCTTCTTTACACTAATCACGCAAGAAATGAAATCGAACATCGATGTGCTTGCTCCTTCCATGCAACACAGTATTTTTAGACAACTTAATAGTTGACATATTATCACAATATATAATCGTCGTACTTGGTTGCTTCTGATTAAGAATTTCAAGCATTTTTCTTAACCAAATTGCTTGGCACGAGCATGCTGCTGCTGCCACAAATTCTGCTTCTGTCGTTGAGAGTGTTACAATAGGTTGCTTCTTTGAAGACCAGCAAATAGCTCCTGAACTCATCAAGAAAATACTTCCTGAAGTACTTTTACGATCGTCTATATCACCTGCATAGTCGCTATCTGTATAGCCAACTATCTTCGGATCATCTCCTTTTTTGTAGAATACCCCCAAATCAGAGGTTTCTCTCACATAACGAAGTATCCTTCTTGCTGCTTGAGATGTTTTTCCGTTGGATGCTCCATGTAACGACTTATCATACTAACCGCATACATGATGTCTGGTCTTGTTGAAGTTAGGTACATCAAACTT
>NW_019272615.1:5448-17076 GCF_002738345.1 Cucurbita maxima | reverse complement strand
GTTATGGGGAGTGATTAAGCATGATTTTTTACAAAAGAATGTCGAAGAAAGAGAGTGTATAAAGCAGTAAAATAGTGCTTGAAATCGTAACCCTAATTCGCAAACCCCAAACCGAGACGTTGAAAAACGTGCTAAAAAAACCGAGTAACTATCCATGTTTCTCAAAACTTTTATGGCGAATGATTAGGCATGATGATTTCTAATAGAGGGTCGAAGAAACGGAGTGTATAAAGCATGAAAAATGTGCTTAAAATTGAAACCCTGTTTCGTAAACCCCGAACGTGGGCTTTTGAAACACGTGCTATAAAAAACGAGTAACTGTGAATGTTTTCCAAACTTTTGTGGGGAATGATTAGGCCAGATGATTTAAAATTTAAGAAACGGAGTTTATGAAGCAGCAATAAATTTCTTAAAATCGAAAGCCTAATTCACAAACGCCAAACCGACAAGTGCTAAAAAAACCGAGTAACAGTCCATATTTTAAGAAACTTTTATGGGGAGTGATTAAGCATGATTTTTTACAAAAGAATGTCGAAGAAACAGAGTGTATAAAGAAGATAAATAGTGCTTGAAATCGTAACCCTAATTCGCAAACCCCAAACCGAGACGTTTGAAAAACGTGCTAAAAAAACCGAGTAACTATCCATGTTTCTCAAAACTTTTATGGCGAATGATTAGGCATGATGATTTCCAATAGAGGGTCGAAGAAACGGAGTGTATAAAGCAGGAAAAATGTTCTTAAAATTGATACCCTGTTTCGTAAACCCCGAACGTGGGCTTTTGAAACACGTGCTATAAAAAACGAGTAACTGTGAATGTTTTCCAAACTTTTGTGGGGAATGATTAGGCCAGATGATTTAAAATTTAAGAAACGGAGTTTATGAAGCAGCAATAAATTTCTTAAAATCGAAAGCCTAATTCACAAACGCCAAAACGACAAGTGCTAAAAAAACCGAGTAACAGTCCAGATTTTAAGAAACTGTTATGGGGAGTGATTAAGCATGATTTTTTACAAAAGAATGTCGAAGAAAGAGAGTGTATAAAGCAGTAAAATAGTGCTTGAAATCGTAACCCTAATTCGCAAACCCCAAACCGAGACGTTTGAAAAACGTGCTAAAAAAACCGAGTAACTATTCATGTTTCTCAAAACTTTTATGGCGAATGATTAGGCATGATGATTTCTAATAGGGGGTCCAAGAAACGGAGTGTATAAAGCAAGAAAAATGTGCTTAAAATTGAAACCCCGTTTCGTAAACCCTGAACGTGGGCTTTTTAAACACGTGCTATAAAAAACGAGTAACTGTGAATGTTTTCCAAAACTTTTGTGGGGAATGATTAGGCTAGATGATTTAAAATTTAAGAAACGGAGTGTATAAAGCAGCAATAAATTTCTTAAAATCGAAAGCCTAATTCACAAACGCCAAACCGACACGTGCTAAAAAAACCGAGTAACAGTCCATATTTTAAGAAACTTTTATGGGGAGTGATTAAGCATGATTTTTTACAAAAGAATGTCGAAGAAACAGAGTGTATAAAGCAGTAAAATAGTGCTTGAAATCGTAACCCTAATTCGCAAACCCCAAACCGGGACGTTTGAAAAACGTGCTAAAAAAACCGAGTAACTATCCATGTTTCTCAAAACTTTTATGGCGAATGATTAGGCATGATGATTTCTAATAGAGGGTCGAAGAAACGGAGTGTATAAAGCAGGAAAAATGTGCTTAAAATTGAAACCCTGTTTCGTAAACCCCGAACGTGGGCTTTTGAAACACGTGCTATAAAAAACGAGTAACTGTGAATGTTTTCCAAAACTTTTGTGGGGAATGATTAGGCTAGATGATTTAAAATTTAAGAAACGGAGTGTATAAAGCAGCAATAAATTTCTTAAAATCGAAAGCCTAATTCACAAACGCCAAACTGGCACGTGCTAAAAAAACTGAGTAACAGTCCATATTTTAAGAAACTTTTATGGGGAGTGATTAAGCATGATTTTTTACAAAAGAATGTCGAAGAAACAGAGTGTATAAAGAAGATAAATAGTGCTTGAAATCGTAACCCTAATTCGCAAACCCCAAACCGAGACGTTTGAAAAACGTGCTAAAAAAACCGAGAAACTATCCATGTTTCTCAAAACTTTTATGGAGAATGATTAGGCATGATAATTTCTAATAGAGGGTCGAAGAAACGGAGTGTATAAAGCAGGAAAAATGTGCTTAAAATTGAAACCCTGTTTCGTAAACCCCGAACGTGGGCTTTTGAAACACGTGCTATAAAAAACGAGTAACTGTGAATGTTTTCCAAACTTTTGTGGGGAATGATTAGGCCAGATGATTTAAAATTTAAGAAACGGAGTTTATGAAGCAGCAATAAATTTCTTAAAATCGAAAGCCTAATTCACAAACGCCAAAACGGCAAGTGCTAAAAAAACCGAGTAACAGTCCAGATTTTAAGAAACTGTTATGGGGAGTGATTAAGCATGATTTTTTACAAAAGAATGTCGAAGAAACAGAGTGTATAAAGAAGATAAATAGTGCTTGAAATCGTAACCCTAACTCGCAAACCCCAAACCGAGACGTTTGAAGAACGTGCTAAAAAAACCGAGTAACAGTCCATATTTTAAGAAACTTTTAAGGGGAGTGATTAAGCATGATTTTTACAAAAGAATGTCGAAGAAACAGAGTGTATAAAGAAGATAAATAGTGCTTGAAATCGTAACCCTAACTCGCAAACCCCAAACCGAGACGTTTGAAGAACGTGCTAAAAAAACCGAGTAACAGTCCATATTTTAAGAAACTTTTAAGGGGAGTGATTAAGCATGATTTTTACAAAAGAATGTCGAAGAAACAGAGTGTATAAAGAAGATAAATAGTGCTTGAAATCGTAACCCTAACTCGCAAACCCCAAACCGAGACGTTTGAAGAACGTGCTAAAAAAACCGAGTAACAGTCCATATTTTAAGAAACTTTTAAGGGGAGTGATTAAGCATGATTTTTACAAAAGAATGTCGAAGAAACAGAGTGTATAAAGAAGATAAATAGTGCTTGAAATCGTAACCCTAACTCGCAAACCCCAAACCGAGACGTTTGAAGAACGTGCTAAAAAAACCGAGTAACAGTCCATATTTTAAGAAACTTTTAAGGGGAGTGATTAAGCATGATTTTTACAAAAGAATGTCGAAGAAACAGAGTGTATAAAGAAGATAAATAGTGCTTGAAATCGTAACCCTAACTCGCAAACCCCAAACCGAGACGTTTGAAGAACGTGCTAAAAAAACCGAGTAACAGTCCATATTTTAAGAAACTTTTAAGGGGAGTGATTAAGCATGATTTTTACAAAAGAATGTCGAAGAAACAGAGTGTATAAAGAAGATAAATAGTGCTTGAAATCGTAACCCTAACTCGCAAACCCCAAACCGAGACGTTTGAAGAACGTGCTAAAAAAACCGAGTAACAGTCCATATTTTAAGAAACTTTTAAGGGGAGTGATTAAGCATGATTTTTACAAAAGAATGTCGAAGAAACAGAGTGTATAAAGAAGATAAATAGTGCTTGAAATCGTAACCCTAACTCGCAAACCCCAAACCGAGACGTTTGAAGAACGTGCTAAAAAAACCGAGTAACAGTCCATATTTTAAGAAACTTTTATGGGGAGTGATTAAGCATGATTTTTACAAAAGAATGTCGAAGAAAGAGAGTGTATAAAGCAGTAAAATAGTGCTTGAAATCGTAACCCTAATTCGCAAACCCCAAACCTGGACGTTTGAAAAACGTGCTAAAAATACCGAGTAACTATCCATGTTTCTCATAATTTTTATGGCGAATGATTAGACATGATGATTTTTAATAGAGGGTCGAAGAAACGGAGTGTATAAAGCAGGAAAAATGTGCTTAAAATTGAAACCCTGTTTCGTAAACCCCGAACGTGGGCTTTTGAAACACGTGCTATAAAAAACGAGTAACTGTGAATGTTTTCCAAACTTTTGTGGGGAATGATTAGGCCAGATGATTTAAAATTTAAGAAACGGAGTTTATGAAGCAGCAATAAATTTCTTAAAATCGAAAGACTAATTCACAAACGCCAAACCGACAAGTGCTAAAAAAACCGAGTAACAGTCCATATTTTAAGAAACTTTTATGGGGAGTGATTAAGCATGATTTTTTACAAAAGAATGTCGAAGAAAGAGAGTGTATAAAGCAGTAAAATAGTGCTTGAAATCGTAACCCTAATTCGCAAACCCCAAACTGGGACGTTTGAAAAACGTGCTAAAAAAACTGAGTAACTATCCATGTTTCTCAAAACTTTTATGGCGAATTATTAGGCATGATGATTTCTAATAGGGGGTCCAAGAAACGGAGTGTATAAAGCAAGAAAAATGTGCTTAAAATTGAAACCCCGTTTCGTAAACCCCGAACGTGGGCTTTTGAAACACGTGCTATAAAAAACGAGTAACTGTGAATGTTTTCCAAACTTTTGTGGGGAATGATTAGGCCAAATGATTTAAAATTTAAGAAACGGAGTTTATGAAGCAGCAATAAATTTCTTAAAATCGAAAGCCTAATTCACAAACGCCAAACCGACAAGTGCTAAAAAACCGAGTAACAGTCCATATTTTAAGAAACTTTTATGGGGAGTGATTAAGCATGATTTTTTTACAAAAGAATGTCGAAGAAACAGAGTGTATAAAGCAGTAAAATAGTGCTTGAAATCGTAACCCTAATTCGCAAACCCCAAACCGGGACGTTTGAAAAACGTGCTAAAAAAACCGAGTAACTATCCATGTTTCTCAAAACTTTTATGGCGAATGATTAGGCATGATGATTTCTAATAGAGGGTCGAAGAAACGGAGTGTATAAAGCAGGAAAAATGTGCTTAAAATTGAAACCCTGTTTCGTAAACCCCGAACGTGGGCTTTTGAAACACGTGCTATAAAAAACGAGTAACTGTGAATGTTTTCCAAAACTTTTGTGGGGAATGATTAGGCCTGATGATTTAAAATGGAAGAAACGGAGTGTATAAAGCAGCAATAAATTTCTTAAAATCGAAAGCCTAATTCACAAACGCCAAACCGACACGTGCTAAAAAAACCGAGTAACAGTCCACATTTTAAGAAACTTTTATGGGGAGTGATTAAGCATGATTTTTTACAAAAGAATGTCGAAGAAACAGAGTGTATAAAGCAGTAAAATAGTGCTTGAAATCGTAACCCTAATTCGCAAACCCCAAACCGGAACGTTTGAAAAACGTGCTAAAAAAACCGAGTGACTGTCCATGTTTCTCAAAACTTTTATGGCGAATGATTAGGCATGATGATTTCTAATAGAGTGTCGAAGAAACGGAGTGTATAAAGCAGGAAAAATGTGCTTAAAATTGAAACCCTGTTTCGTAAACCCCGAACGTGGGCTTTTGAAACACGTGCTATAAAAAACGAGTAACTGTGAATGTTTTCCAAAACTTTTGTGGGGAATGATTAGGCCTGATGATTTAAAATGGAAGAAACGGAGTGTATAAAGCAGCAATAAATTTCTTAAAATCGAAAGCCTAATTCACAAACGCCAAACCGACACGTGCTAAAAAAACCGAGTAACAGTCCACATTTTAAGAAACTTTTATGGGGAGTGATTAAGCATGATTTTTTACAAAAGAATGTCGAAGAAACAGAGTGTATAAAGCAGTAAAATAGTGCTTGAAATCGTAACCCTAATTCGCAAACCCCAAACCGGAACGTTTGAAAAACGTGCTAAAAAAACCGAGTGACTGTCCATGTTTCTCAAAACTTTTATGGCGAATGATTAGGCATGATGATTTCTAATAGAGTGTCGAAGAAACGGAGTGTATAAAGCAGGAAAAATGTGCTTAAAATTGAAACCCTGTTTCGTAAACCCCGAACGTGGGCTTTTGAAACACGTGCTATAAAAAACGAGTAACTGTGAATGTTTTCCAAAACTTTTGTGGGGAATGATTAGGCCTGATGATTTAAAATGGAAGAAACGGAGTGTATAAAGCAGCAATAAATTTCTTAAAATCGAAAGCCTAATTCACAAACGCCAAACCGACACGTGCTAAAAAAACCGAGTAACAGTCCACATTTTAAGAAACTTTTATGGGGAGTGATTAAGCATGATTTTTTACAAAAGAATGTCGAAGAAACAGAGTGTATAAAGCAGTAAAATAGTGCTTGAAATCGTAACCCTAATTCGCAAACCCCAAACCGGAACGTTTGAAAAACGTGCTAAAAAAACCGAGTGACTGTCCATGTTTCTCAAAACTTTTATGGCGAATGATTAGGCATGATGATTTCTAATAGAGTGTCGAAGAAACGGAGTGTATAAAGCAGGAAAAATGTGCTTAAAATTGAAACCCTGTTTCGTAAACCCCGAACGTGGGCTTTTGAAACACGTGCTATAAAAAACGAGTAACTGTGAATGTTTTCCAAAACTTTTGTGGGGAATGATTAGGCCTGATGATTTAAAATGGAAGAAACGGAGTGTATAAAGCAGCAATAAATTTCTTAAAATCGAAAGCCTAATTCACAAACGCCAAACCGACACGTGCTAAAAAAACCGAGTAACAGTCCACATTTTAAGAAACTTTTATGGGGAGTGATTAAGCATGATTTTTTACAAAAGAATGTCGAAGAAACAGAGTGTATAAAGCAGTAAAATAGTGCTTGAAATCGTAACCCTAATTCGCAAACCCCAAACCGGAACGTTTGAAAAACGTGCTAAAAAAACCGAGTGACTGTCCATGTTTCTCAAAACTTTTATGGCGAATGATTAGGCATGATGATTTCTAATAGAGTGTCGAAGAAACGGAGTGTATAAAGCAGGAAAAATGTGCTTAAAATTGAAACCCTGTTTCGTAAACCCCGAACGTGGGCTTTTGAAACACGTGCTATAAAAAACGAGTAACTGTGAATGTTTTCCAAAACTTTTGTGGGGAATGATTAGGCCTGATGATTTAAAATGGAAGAAACGGAGTGTATAAAGCAGCAATAAATTTCTTAAAATCGAAAGCCTAATTCACAAACGCCAAACCGACACGTGCTAAAAAAACCGAGTAACAGTCCACATTTTAAGAAACTTTTATGGGGAGTGATTAAGCATGATTTTTTACAAAAGAATGTCGAAGAAACAGAGTGTATAAAGCAGTAAAATAGTGCTTGAAATCGTAACCCTAATTCGCAAACCCCAAACCGGAACGTTTGAAAAACGTGCTAAAAAAACCGAGTGACTGTCCATGTTTCTCAAAACTTTTATGGCGAATGATTAGGCATGATGATTTCTAATAGAGTGTCGAAGAAACGGAGTGTATAAAGCAGGAAAAATGTGCTTAAAATTGAAACCCTGTTTCGTAAACCCCGAACGTGGGCTTTTGAAACACGTGCTATAAAAAACGAGTAACTGTGAATGTTTTCCAAAACTTTTGTGGGGAATGATTAGGCCTGATGATTTAAAATGGAAGAAACGGAGTGTATAAAGCAGCAATAAATTTCTTAAAATCGAAAGCCTAATTCACAAACGCCAAACCGACACGTGCTAAAAAAACCGAGTAACAGTCCACATTTTAAGAAACTTTTATGGGGAGTGATTAAGCATGATTTTTTACAAAAGAATGTCGAAGAAACAGAGTGTATAAAGCAGTAAAATAGTGCTTGAAATCGTAACCCTAATTCGCAAACCCCAAACCGGAACGTTTGAAAAACGTGCTAAAAAAACCGAGTGACTGTCCATGTTTCTCAAAACTTTTATGGCGAATGATTAGGCATGATGATTTCTAATAGAGGGTCGAAGAAACGGAGTGTATAAAGCAGGAAAAATGTGCTTAAAATTGAAACCCTGTTTCGTAAACCCCGAACGTGGGCTTTTGAAACACGTGCTATAAAAAACGAGTAACTGTGAATGTTTTCCAAAACTTTTGTGGGGAATGATTAGGCCTGATGATTTAAAATGGAAGAAACGGAGTGTATAAAGCAGCAATAAATTTCTTAAAATCGAAAGCCTAATTCACAAACGCCAAACCGACACGTGCTAAAAAAACCGAGTAACAGTCCATATTTTAAGAAACTTTTATGGGGAGTGATTAAGCATGATTTTTTACAAAAGAATGTCGAAGAAACAGAGTGTATAAAGCAGTAAAATAGTGCTTGAAATCGTAACCCTAATTCGCAAACCCCAAACCGGGACGTTTGAAAAACGTGCTAAAAAAACCGAGTAACTATCCATGTTTCTCAAAACTTTTATGGCGAATGATTAGGCATGATGATTTCTAATAGAGGGTCGAAGAAACGGAGTGTATAAAGCAGGAAAAATGTGCTTAAAATTGAAACCCTGTTTCGTAAACCCCGAACGTGGGCTTTTGAAACACGTGCTATAAAAAACGAGTAACTGTGAATGTTTTCCAAAACTTTTGTGGGGAATGATTAGGCCTGATGATTTAAAATGGAAGAAACGGAGTGTATAAAGCAGCAATAAATTTCTTAAAATCGAAAGCCTAATTCACAAACGCCAAACCGACACGTGCTAAAAAAACCGAGTAACAGTCCATATTTTAAGAAACTTTTATGGGGAGTGATTAAGCATGATTTTTTACAAAAGAATGTCGAAGAAAGAGAGTGTATAAAGCAGTAAAATAGTGCTTGAAATCGTAACCCTAATTCGCAAACCCCAAACCGGGACGTTTGAAAAACGTGCTAAAAAAACCGAGTAACTATCCATGTTTCTCAAAACTTTTATGGCGAATGATTAGGCATGATGATTTCTAATAGAGGGTCGAAGAAACGGAGTGTATAAAGCAGGAAAAATGTGCTTAAAATTGAAACCCTGTTTCGTAAACCCCGAACGTGGGCTTTTGAAACACGTGCTATAAAAAACGAGTAACTGTGAATGTTTTCCAAAACTTTTGTGGGGAATGATTAGGCCTGATGATTTAAAATGGAAGAAACGGAGTGTATAAAGCAGCAATAAATTTCTTAAAATCGAAAGCCTAATTCACAAACGCCAAACCGACACGTGCTAAAAAAACCGAGTAACAGTCCATATTTTAAGAAACTTTTATGGGGAGTGATTAAGCATGATTTTTTACAAAAGAATGTCGAAGAAAGAGAGTGTATAAAGCAGTAAAATAGTGCTTGAAATCGTAACCCTAATTCGCAAACCCCAAACCGGGACGTTTGAAAAACGTGCTAAAAAAACCGAGTAACTATCCATGTTTCTCAAAACTTTTATGGCGAATGATTAGGCATGATGATTTCTAATAGAGGGTCGAAGAAACGGAGTGTATAAAGCAGGAAAAATGTGCTTAAAATTGAAACCCTGTTTCGTAAACCCCGAACGTGGGCTTTTGAAACACGTGCTATAAAAAACGAGTAACTGTGAATGTTTTCCAAAACTTTTGTGGGGAATGATTAGGCCTGATGATTTAAAATGGAAGAAACGGAGTGTATAAAGCAGCAATAAATTTCTTAAAATCGAAAGCCTAATTCACAAACGCCAAACCGACACGTGCTAAAAAAACCGAGTAACAGTCCATATTTTAAGAAACTTTTATGGGGAGTGATTAAGCATGATTTTTTACAAAAGAATGTCGAAGAAACAGAGTGTATAAAGCAGTAAAATAGTGCTTGAAATCGTAACCCTAATTCGCAAACCCCAAACCGGAACGTTTGAAAAACGTGCTAATAAAACCGTGTGACTGTCCATGTTTCTCAAAACTTTTATGGCGAATGATTAGGCATGATGATTTCTAATAGAGGGTCGAAGAAACGGAGTGTATAAAGCAGGAAAAATGTGCTTAAAATTGAAACCTTGTTTCGTAAACCCCGAACGTGGGCTTTTGAAACACGTGCTATAAAAAACGAGTAACTGTGAATGTTTTCCAAACTTTTGTGGGGAATGATTAGGCCAGATGATTTAAAATTTAAGAAACGGAGTTTATGAAGCAGCAATAAATTTCTTAAAATCGAAAGCCTAATTCACAAACGCCAAAACGACAAGTGCTAAAAAAACCGAGTAACAGTCCAGATTTTAAGAAACTGTTATGGGGAGGGATTAAGCATGATTTTTTACAAAAGAATGTCGAAGAAAGAGAGTGTATAAAGCAGTAAAATAGTGCTTGAAATCGTAACCCTAATTCGCAAACCCCAAACCGGGACGTTTGAAAAACGTGCTAAAAAAACCGAGTAACTATCCATGTTTCTCAAAACTTTTATGGCGAATGATTAGGCATGATGATTTCTAATAGAGGGTCGAAGAAACGGAGTGTATAAAGCAGGAAAAATGTGCTTAAAATTGAAACCCTGTTTCGTAAACCCCGAACGTGGGCTTTTGAAACACGTGCTATAAAAAACGAGTAACTGTGAATGTTTTCCAAAACTTTTGTGGGGAATGATTAGGCCTGATGATTTAAAATGGAAGAAACGGAGTGTATAAAGCAGCAATAAATTTCTTAAAATCGAAAGCCTAATTCACAAACGCCAAACCGACACGTGCTAAAAAAACCGAGTAACAGTCCATATTTTAAGAAACTTTTATGGGGAGTGATTAAGCATGATTTTTTACAAAAGAATGTCGAAGAAAGAGAGTGTATAAAGCAGTAAAATAGTGCTTGAAATCGTAACCCTAATTCGCAAACCCCAAACCGAGACGTTTGAAAAACGTGCTAAAAAAACCGAGTAACTATTCATGTTTCTCAAAAATTTTATGGCGAATGATTAGGCATGATGATTTCTAATAGGGGGTCCAAGAAACGGAGTGTATAAAGCAAGAAAAATGTGCTTAAAATTGAAACCCCGTTTCGTAAACCCCGAACGTGGGCTTTTGAAACACGTGCTATAAAAAACGAGTAACTGTGAATGTTTTCCAAACTTTTGTGGGGAATGATTAGGCCAGATGATTTAAAATTTAAGAAACGGAGTTTATGAAGCAACAATAAATTTCTTAAAATCGAAAGCCTAATTCACAAACGCCAAAACGACAAGTGCTAAAAAAACCGAGTAACAGTCCAGATTTTAAGAAACTTTTATGGGGAGTGATTAAGCATGATTTTTTACAAAAGAATGTCGAAGAAAGAGAGTGTATAAAGCAGTAAAATAGTGCTTGAAATCGTAACCCTAATTCGCAAACCCCAAACCTGGACGTTTGAAAAACGTGCTAAAAATACCGAGTAACTATCCATGTTTCTCAAAATTTTTATGGCGAATGATTAGACATGATGATTTCTAATAGAGGGTCGAAGAAACGGAGTGTATAAAGCAAGAAAAATGTGCTTAAAATTGAAACCCTGTTTCGTAAACCCCGAACGTGGGCTTTTGAAAGACGTGCTATAACAAACGAGTAACTGTGAATGTTTTCCAAAACTTTTGTGGGGAATGATTAGGCCTGATGATTTAAAATGGAAGAAACGGAGTGTATAAAGCAGCAATAAATTTCTTAAAATCGAAAGCCTAATTCACAAACGCCAAACCGTCACGTGCTAAAAAAACCGAGTAACATTCCATATTTTAAGAAACTTTTATGGGGAGTGATTAAGCATGATTTTTACAAAAGAATGTCGAAGAAAGAGAGTGTATAAAGCAGTAAAATAGTGCTTGAAATCGTAACCCTAATTCGCCAACCCCAAACCGGGACGTTT
>NW_019272615.1:0-4689 GCF_002738345.1 Cucurbita maxima | reverse complement strand
GAAACGGAGTTTATGAAGCAGCAATAAATTTCTTAAAATCGAAAGCCTAATTCACAAACGCCAAACCGACAAGTGCTAAAAAAACCGAGTAACAGTCCATATTTTAAGAAACTTTTCTGGGGAGTGATTAAGTATGATTTTTTACAAAAGAATGTCGAAGAAACAGAGTGTATAAAGCAGTAAAATAGTGCTTGAAATCGTAACCCTAATTCGCAAACCCCAAACCGGGACGTTTGAAAAACGTGCTAAAAAAACTGAGTAACTATCCATGTTTCTCAAAACTTTTATGGCGAATGATTAGGCATGATGATTTCTAATAGGGGGTCCAAGAAACGGAGTGTATAAAGCAAGAAAAATGTGCTTAAAATTGAAACCCCGTTTCGTAAACCCCGAACGTGGGCTTTTGAAACACGTGCTATAAAAAACGAGTAACTGTGAATGTTTTCCAAACTTCTGTGGGGAATGATTAGGCCAGATGATTTAAAATTTAAGAAACGGAGTTTATGAAGCAGCAATAAATTTCTTAAAATCGAAAGCCTAATTCACAAACGCCAAACCGACAAGTGCTAAAAAAACCGAGTAACAGTCCAGATTTTAAGAAACTGTTATGGGGAGTGATTAAGCATGATTTTTTACAAAAGAATGTCGAAGAAAGAGAGTGTATAAAGCAGTAAAATAGTGCTTGAAATCGTAACCCTAATTCGCAAACCCCAAACCGAGACGTTGAAAAATGTGCTAAAAAAACCGAGTAACTATCCATGTTTCTCAAAACTTTTATGGCGAATGATTAGGCATGATGATTTCTAATAGAGGGTCGAAGAAACGGAGTGTATAAAGCAGGAAAAATGTGCTTAAAATTGAAACCCTGTTTCGTAAACCCCGAACGTGGGCTTTTGAAACACGTGCTATAAAAAACGAGTAACTGTGAATGTTTTCCAAAACTTTTGTGGGGAATGATTAGGCCTGATGATTTAAAATGGAAGAAACGGAGTGTATAAAGCAGCAATAAATTTCTTAAAATCGAAAGCCTAATTCACAAACGCCAAACCGACACGTGCTAAAAAAACCGAGTAACAGTCCATATTTTAAGAAACTTTTAAGGGGAGTGATTAAGCATGATTTTTTACAAAAGAATGTCGAAGAAAGAGAGTGTATAAAGCAGTAAAATAGTGCTTGAAATCGTAACCCTAATTCGCAAACCCCAAACCGAGACGTTTGAAAAACGTGCTAAAAAAACCGAGTAACTATCCATGTTTCTCAAAACTTTTATGGCGAATGATTAGGCATGATGATTTCTAATAGAGGGTCGAAGAAACGGAGTGTATAAAGCATGAAAAATGTGCTTAAAATTGAAACCCTGCTTCGTAAACCCCGAACGTGGGCTTTTGAAACACGTGCTATAAAAAACGAGTAACTGTGAATGTTTTCCAAACTTTTGTGGGGAATGATTAGGCCAGATGATTTAAAATTTAAGAAACGGAGTTTATGAAGCAGCAATAAATTTCTTAAAATCGAAAGCCTAATTCACAAACGCCAAACCGACAAGTGCTAAAAAAACCAAGTAACAGTCCATATTTTAAGAAACTTTTATGGGGAGTGATTAAGCATGATTTTTTACAAAAGAATGTCGAAGAAACAGAGTGTATAAAGCAGTAAAAAAGTGCTTAAAATCGTAACCATAATTCGCAAGTGCCAAACCGGGACGGAGTGTATAAAGCAGTAAAAAAGTGCTTAAAATCGTAACCATAATTCGCAAGTGCCAAACCGGGACGTTTGAAAAACGTGCTAAAAAAAGTGCTTAAAATCGTAACCATAATTCGCAAGTGCCAAACCGGGACGTTTGAAAAACGTGCTAAAAAACCCGAGTAACTATCCATGTTTTTAAAAACTTTTATGGCGAATGATTAGGCATGATGATTTCTAATAGGGGGTCCAAGAAACGGAGTGTATAAAGCAAGAAAAATGTGCTTAAAATTGAAACCCCGTTTCGTAAACCCCGAACGTGGGCTTTTGAAACACGTGCTATAAAAAACGAGTAACTGTGAATGTTTTCCAAACTTCTGTGGGGAATGATTAGGCCAGATGATTTAAAATTTAAGAAACGGAGTTTATGAAGCAGCAATAAATTTCTTAAAATCGAAAGCCTAATTCACAAACGCCAAACCGACAAGTGCTAAAAAAACCAAGTAACAGTCCATATTTTAAGAAACTTTTATGGGGAGTGATTAAGCATGATTTTTTACAAAAGAATGTCGAAGAAACAGTGTGTATAAAGCAGTAAAATAGTGCTTGAAATCGTAACCCTAATTCGCAAACCCCAAACCGAGACGTTTGAAAAACGTGCTAAAAAAACCGAGTAACTATCGATGTTTCTCAAAACTTTTATGGCGAATGATTAGGCATGATGATTTCTAATAGAGGGTCGAAGAAACGGAGTGTATAAAGCAGGAAAAATGTGCTTAAAATTGAAACCCTGTTTCGTAAACCCCGAACGTGGGCTTTTGAAACACGTGCTATAAAAAACGAGTAACTGTGAATGTTTTCCAAACTTTTGTGGGGAATGATTAGGCCAAATGATTGAAAATTTAAGAAACGGAGTTTATGAAGCAGCAATAAATTTCTTAAAATCGAAAGCCTAATTCACAAACGCCAAACCGACAAGTGCTAAAAAAACCGAGTAACAGTCCATATTTTAAGAAACTTTTAT
Source organism: Cucurbita maxima (assembly GCF_002738345.1). Classification (NCBI taxonomy): domain Eukaryota; kingdom Viridiplantae; phylum Streptophyta; class Magnoliopsida; order Cucurbitales; family Cucurbitaceae; genus Cucurbita; species Cucurbita maxima. The sequence continues at coordinate 1,982 of NW_019272615.1, read as the reverse complement.
GGGGAGTGATTAAGCATGATTTTTTACAAAAGAATGTCGAAGAAACAGAGTGTATAAAGCAGTAAAATAGTGCTTGAAATCGTAACCCTAATTCCAAACCCCAAACCGGAACGTTTGAAAAACGTGCTAAAAAAACCGTGTGACTGTCCATGTTTCTCAAAACTTTTATGGCGAATGATTAGGCATGATGATTTCTAATAGAGGGTCGAAGAAACGGAGTGTATAAAGCAGGAAAAATGTGCTTAAAATTGAAACCCTGTTTCGTAAACCCCGAACTTGGGCTTTTGAAACACGTGCTATAAAAAACGAGTAACTGTGAATGTTTTCCAAATTTTGTGGGGAATGATTAGGCCAGATGATTTAAAATTTAAGAAACGGAGTTTATGAAGCAGCAATAAATTTCTTAAAATCGAAAGCCTAATTCACAAACGCCAAAACGACAAGTGCTAAAAAAACCGAGTAAGAGTCCAGATTTTAAGAAACTGTTATGGGGAGTGATTAAGCATGATTTTTTACAAAAGAATGTCGAAGAAAGAGAGTGTATAAAGCAGTAAAATAGTGCTTGAAATCGTAACCCTAATTCGCAAACCCCAAACCGAGACGTTTGAAAAACGTGCTAAAAAAACCGAGTAACTATTCATGTTTCTCAAAACTTTTATGGCGAATGATTAGGCATGATGATTTCTAATAGAGGGTCGAAGAAACGGAGTGTATAAAGCAGGAAAAATGTGCTTAAAATTGAAACCCTGTTTCGTAAACCCCGAACGTGGGCGTTTGAAACACGTGCTATAAAAAACGAGTAACTGTGAATGTTTTCCAAACTTTTGTGGGGAATGATTAGGCCAGATGATTTAAAATTTAAGAAACGGAGTTTATGAAGCAGCAATAATTTTCTTAAAATCGAAAGCCTAATTCACAAACGCCAAAACGACAAGTGCTAAAAAAACCGAGTAACAGTCCAGATTTTAAGAAACTGTTATTGGGAGTGATTAAGCATGATTTTTTACAAAAGAATGTCGAAGAAACAGAGTGTATAAAGAAGATAAATAGTGCTTGAAATCGTAACCCTAATTCGCAAACCCCAAACCGAGACGTTTGAAAAACGTGCNATATTTTAAGAAACTTTTATGGGGAGTGATTAAGCATGATTTTTTACAAAAGAATGTCGAAGAAACAGAGTGTATAAAGAAGATAAATAGTGCTTGAAATCGTAACCCTAATTCGCAAACCCCAAACTGAGACGTTTGAAAAACGTGCTAAAAAAACCGAGTAACTATCCAAGTTTCTCAAAACTTTTATGGCGAATGATTAGGCATGATGATTTCTAATAGAGGGTCGAAGAAACGGAGTGTATAAAGCAGGAAAAATGTGCTTAAAATTGAAACCCTGTTTCGTAAACCCCGAACGTGGGCTTTTGAAACACGTGCTATAAAAAACGAGTAACTGTGAATGTTTTCCAAACTTTTGTGGGGAATGATTAGGCCAGATGATTTAAAATTTAAGAAACAGAGTTTATGAAGCAGCAATAAATTTCTTAAAATCAAACGCCTAATTCACAAACGCCAAAACGACAAGTGCTAAAAAAACCGAGTAACAGTCCAGATTTTAAGAAACTGTTATGGGGAGTGATTAAGCATGATTTTTTACAAAAGAATGTCGAAGAAAGAGAGTGTATAAAGAAGATAAATAGTGCTTGAAATCGTAACCCTAATTCGCAAACCCCAAACCGAGACGTTTGAAAAACGTGCTAAAAAAACCGAGTAACTATCCAAGTTTCTCAAAACTTTTATGGCGAATGATTAGGCATGATGATTTCTAATAGAGGGTCGAAGAAACGGAGTGTATAAAGCAGGATAAATGTGCTTAAAATTGAAACCCTGTTTCGTAAACCCCGAACGTGGGCTTTTGAAAGACGTGCTATAAAAAACGAGTAACTGTGAATGTTTTCCAAACTTTTGTGGGGAATGATTAGGCCAGATGAT
>NW_019272614.1:11362-17091 GCF_002738345.1 Cucurbita maxima | reverse complement strand
TTCAAATCAAACCCTACTTCGGAAACCCAAATCTGGGACGTTTAAAGTACGTGCTAAAAAAACCGAGTCACGGTCTACGTTTTTCGAAAGATTTGTGAGGAATGATTAGGCTTGATGATTTAGAATACTATTTGGAAGAAACGGTGAGCATAAAACAGTAAAATAGTTCTTCAAATCGAACCCTATATCGACAACCAAAGTCTGGGACGTTTGAAGTACGTGCTTAAAAAACCGAGTCACGTTCGACATTTTTCGAAAGATTTGTGAGGAATGATTAGGCNGTCTGGGACGTTTGAAGTACGTGCTTAAAAAACCGAGTCACGTTCGACATTTTTCGAAAGATTTGTGTGGAATGATTAGGCTTGATGATTTAGAATAGGATTTCGAAGAAACGGTGTGCATAAAACAGTAAAAGAGTTCTTCAAATCGAACCCTACTTCGGAAACCCAAGTCTGGGACGTTTGAAGTACGTGTTAAAAAAACCGAGTCACGGTCTTTGTTTTTCGAAAGATTTGTGAGGAATGATTAGGCTTGATGATTTAGAATAGGATTTCGAAGAAACGGTGTGCATAAAACAGTAAAAGAGTTCTTCAAATCGAACCCTACATCGAAAACCCATGTCTGGGACGTTTGAAGTAGGTGTTAAAAAAACCGAGTCACAGTCGACTTTTTTCGAAAGATTTTTGAGGAATGATTAGGCTTGATGATTGAGAATAGGATTTCGAAGAAACGGTGTGCATAATAAAGTAAAATAGTTCTTCAAATGGAACCCTACTTCAGAAACCCAAATCTGGGACGTTTGAAGTACGTGCTATAAAAACCGAGTCACGGTCTTTGTTTTTCGAAAGATTTGTGAGGAATGATTAGGCTTGATGATTTAGAATAGGATTTCGAAGAAACGGTGTGCATAAAACTGTAAAATAGTTCTTCAAATCGAACCCTACTTCGGAAACCCAAGTCTGGGACGTTTGAAGTACGTGTTAAAAAAACCGAGTCACGGTCTTTGTTTTTCGAAAGATTTGTGAGGAATGATTAGGCTTGATGATTTAGAATAGGATTTCGAAGAAACGGTGTGCATAAAACAGTAAAAGAGTTCTTCAAATCGAACCCTACTTCGGAAACCCAAGTCTGGGACGTTTGAAGTACGTGTTAAAAAAACCGAGTCACGGTCTTTGTTTTTCGAAAGATTTGTGAGGAATGATTAGGCTTGATGATTTAGAATAGGATTTCGAAGAAACGGTGTGCATAAAACAGTAAAATAGTTCTTCAAACCGAACCCTACTTCGGAAACCCAAGTCTTGGACGTTTGAAGTACGTGCTAAAAAAATCGAGTCTCGGTCTTTTTTCTTCCAAATTTTTTTTAAGGAATGATTAGGCTTGATGATTTAGAATAGGATTTGGAAGAAACGGTGTTCATAAAATAGTAAAAGAGTTCTTCAAATCGAACCCTACTTCGGAAACCCAAGTCTTGGACGTTTGAAGTACGTGCTAAAAAAGCCGAGTCACGGTCTTTTTTTTTCCAAAAATTTTTTAAGGAATGATTAGGCTTGATGATTTAGAATAGGATTTGGAAGAAACGGTGTGCATAAAATAGTAAAAGAGTTCTTCAAATCGAACCCTACTTCGGAAACACAAATCTGAGACGTTTGAAGTACGTGTTAAAAAAACCGAGTCACGGTCGACATTTTTCGAAAGATTTGTGAGGAATGATTAGGCTTGATGATTTAGAATAGGATTTCGAAGAAACGGTGGGCATAAAACTGTAAAATAGTTCTTCAAATCGAACCCTACTTCAGAAACCCAAATCTGAAACGTTTGAAGTACGTGCTAAAAAAACCGAGTCACGGTCGACTTTTTTCGAAAGATTTTTGAGGAATGATTAGGCTTGATGATTGAGAATAGGATTTCGAAGAAACGGTGGGCATAAAACTGTAAAATAGTTCTTCAAATCGAACCCTACTTCAGAAACCCAAATCTGAAACGTTTGAAGTACGTGCTAAAAAAACCGAGTCACGGTCGACTTTTTTCGAAAGATTTTTGAGGAATGATTAGGCTTGATGATTGAGAATAGGATTTCGAAGAAACGGTGGGCATAAAACTGTAAAATAGTTCTTCAAATCGAACCCTACTTCAGAAACCCAAATCTGAAACGTTTGAAGTACGTGCTAAAAAAACCGAGTCACGGTCGACTTTTTTCGAAAGATTTTTGAGGAATGATTAGGCTTGATGATTGAGAATAGGATTTCGAAGAAACGGTGGGCATAAAACTGTAAAATAGTTCTTCAAATCGAACCCTACTTCAGAAACCCAAATCTGAAACGTTTGAAGTACGTGCTAAAAAAACCGAGTCACGGTCGACTTTTTTCGAAAGATTTTTGAGGAATGATTAGGCTTGATGATTGAGAATAGGATTTCGAAGAAACGGTGGGCATAAAACTGTAAAATAGTTCTTCAAATCGAACCCTACTTCAGAAACCCAAATCTGAAACGTTTGAAGTACGTGCTAAAAAAACCGAGTCACGGTCGACTTTTTTCGAAAGATTTTTGAGGAATGATTAGGCTTGATGATTGAGAATAGGATTTCGAAGAAACGGTGGGCATAAAACTGTAAAATAGTTCTTCAAATCGAACCCTACTTCAGAAACCCAAATCTGAAACGTTTGAAGTACGTGCTAAAAAAACCGAGTCACGGTCGACTTTTTTCGAAAGATTTTTGAGGAATGATTAGGCTTGATGATTGAGAATAGGATTTCGAAGAAACGGTGGGCATAAAACTGTAAAATAGTTCTTCAAATCGAACCCTACTTCAGAAACCCAAATCTGAAACGTTTGAAGTACGTGCTAAAAAAACCGAGTCACGGTCGACTTTTTTCGAAAGATTTTTGAGGAATGATTAGGCTTGATGATTGAGAATAGGATTTCGAAGAAACGGTGGGCATAAAACTGTAAAATAGTTCTTCAAATCGAACCCTACTTCAGAAACCCAAATCTGAAACGTTTGAAGTACGTGCTAAAAAAACCGAGTCACGGTCGACTTTTTTCGAAAGATTTTTGAGGAATGATTAGGCTTGATGATTGAGAATAGGATTTCGAAGAAACGGTGGGCATAAAACTGTAAAATAGTTCTTCAAATCGAACCCTACTTCAGAAACCCAAATCTGAAACGTTTGAAGTACGTGCTAAAAAAACCGAGTCACGGTCGACTTTTTTCGAAAGATTTTTGAGGAATGATTAGGCTTGATGATTGAGAATAGGATTTCGAAGAAACGGTGGGCATAAAACTGTAAAATAGTTCTTCAAATCGAACCCTACTTCAGAAACCCAAATCTGAAACGTTTGAAGTACGTGCTAAAAAAACCGAGTCACGGTCGACTTTTTTCGAAAGATTTTTGAGGAATGATTAGGCTTGATGATTGAGAATAGGATTTCGAAGAAACGGTGGGCATAAAACTGTAAAATAGTTCTTCAAATCGAACCCTACTTCAGAAACCCAAATCTGAAACGTTTGAAGTACGTGCTAAAAAAACCGAGTCACGGTCGACTTTTTTCGAAAGATTTTTGAGGAATGATTAGGCTTGATGATTGAGAATAGGATTTCGAAGAAACGGTGGGCATAAAACTGTAAAATAGTTCTTCAAATCGAACCCTACTTCAGAAACCCAAATCTGAAACGTTTGAAGTACGTGCTAAAAAAACCGAGTCACGGTCGACTTTTTTCGAAAGATTTTTGAGGAATGATTAGGCTTGATGATTGAGAATAGGATTTCGAAGAAACGGTGGGCATAAAACTGTAAAATAGTTCTTCAAATCGAACCCTACTTCAGAAACCCAAATCTGAAACGTTTGAAGTACGTGCTAAAAAAACCGAGTCACGGTCGACTTTTTTCGAAAGATTTTTGAGGAATGATTAGGCTTGATGATTGAGAATAGGATTTCGAAGAAACGGTGGGCATAAAACTGTAAAATAGTTCTTCAAATCGAACCCTACTTCAGAAACCCAAATCTGAAACGTTTGAAGTACGTGCTAAAAAAACCGAGTCACGGTCGACTTTTTTCGAAAGATTTTTGAGGAATGATTAGGCTTGATGATTGAGAATAGGATTTCGAAGAAACGGTGGGCATAAAACTGTAAAATAGTTCTTCAAATCGAACCCTACTTCAGAAACCCAAATCTGAAACGTTTGAAGTACGTGCTAAAAAAACCGAGTCACGGTCGACTTTTTTCGAAAGATTTTTGAGGAATGATTAGGCTTGATGATTGAGAATAGGATTTCGAAGAAACGGTGTGCATAATAAAGTAAAATAGTTCTTGAAATGGAACCCTACTTCAGAAACCCAAATCTGAAACGTTTGAAGTACGTGCTAAAAAAACCGAGTCACGGTCTTTGTTTTTTGAAAGATTTTTGAGGAATGATTGGGCTTGATGATTTAGAATAGGATTTCGAAGAAACGGTGGGCATAAAACTGTAAAATAGTTCTTCAAATCGAACCCTACTTCGGAAACCATAGTCTGGGACGTTTGAAGTACGTGTTAAAAAAACCGAGTCACGGTCTATGTTTTTCGAAAGATTTGTGAGGAATGATTAGGCTTGATGATTTAGAATAGGATTTCGAAGAAACGGTGTGCATAAAAAAATAAAAGAGTTCTTCAAATCGAACCCTACTTCGGAAACCCAAGTCTGGGACGTTTGAAGTAAGTGCTAAAAAAACCGAGTCACGGTCTTTGTTTTTCGAATGATTTGTGAGGAATGATTTTTAGAATAGGATTTCGAAGAAACGGTGTGCATAAAACAGTAAAATAGTTCTTCAAACCGAACCCTACTTCGGAAACCCAAGTCTTGGACGTTTGAAGTACGTGCTAAAAAAATTGAGTCACGTTCTTTTTTTTTCCAAAATTTTTTTAAGGAATGATTAGGCTTGATGATTTATAATAGGATTTGGAAGAAACGGTGTGCATAAAATAGTAAAAGAGTTCTTCAAATCGAACCCTACTTCGGAAACCCAAATCTGAGACGTTTGAAGTACGTGTTAAAAAAACCGAGTCACGGTCGACATTTTTCGAAAGATTTGTGAGGAATGATTAGGCTTGATGATTTAGTATAGGATTTCGAAGAAACGGTGTGCATAAAACAGTAAAAGAGTTCTTAAAATCGAACCCTACNGTAAAAGAGTTCTTCAAATCGAACCCTACTTCGGAAACCCAAGTCTGGGACGTTTGAAGTACGTGTTAAAAAAACCGAGTCACGGTCGACATTTTTCGAAAGATTTGTGAGGAATGATTAGGCTTGATGATTTAGAATAGGATTTTGAAGAAACGGTGTGCATAAAACAGTAAAAGAGTTCTTCAAATCGAACCCTACTTCGGAAACCCAAGTCTGGGACGTTTGAAGTAGGTGCTAAAAAAACCGAGTCACGGTCGACTTTTTTCGAAAGATTTTTGAGGAATGATTAGGCTTGATGATTGAGAATAGGATTTCGAAGAAACGGTGTGCATAATAAAGTAAAATAGTTCTTCAAATGGAACCCTACTTCAGAAACCCAAATCTCGGACGTTTGAAGTACGTGCTAAAAAAACTGAGTCACGGTCTTTGTTTTTCGAAAAATTTTTGAGGAATGATTAGGCTTGATGATTTAGAATAGGATTTCGAAGAAACGGTGTGCATAAAACTGTAAAATAGTTCTTCAAATCGAACCCTACTTCGGAAACCATAGTCTGGGACGTTTGAAGT
>NW_019272614.1:8109-10700 GCF_002738345.1 Cucurbita maxima | reverse complement strand
GAGCATAAAACAGTAAAATAGTTCTTCAAATCGAACCCTATATCGACAACCAAAGTCTGGGACGTTTGAAGTACGTGCTTAAAAAACCGAGTCACGTTCGACATTTTTCGAAAGATTTGTGAGGAATAATTAGGCTTGATGATTTAGAATAGGATTTCGAAGAAACGGTGTGCATAAAACAGTAAAAGAGTTCTTCAAATCGAACCCTACATCGAAAACCCATGTCTGGGACGTTTGAAGTAGGTGCTAAAAAAACCGAGTCACGGTTGACTTTTTTCGAAAGATTTTGGAGGAATGATTAGGCTTGATGATTGAGAATAGGATTTCGAAGAAACGGTGTGCATAATAAAGTAAAATAGTTCTTCAAATGGAACCCTACTTCAGAAACCCAAATCTGGGTCGTTTGAAGTACGTGCTAAAAAAACCGAGTCACGGTCTTTGTTTTTCGAAAGATTTTTGAGGAATGATTAGGCTTGATGATTTAGATTAGGATTTCGAAGAAACGGTGTGCATAAAACTGTAAAATAGTTCTTCCAATCGAACCCTACTTCGGAAACCATAGTCTGGGACGTTTGAAGTACGTGTTAAAAAAACCGAGTCACGGTCTATGTTTTTCGAAACATTTGTGAGGAATGATTAGGCTTGATGATTTAGAATAGGATTTCGAAGAAACGGTGTGCATAAAACAGTAAAATAGTTCTTCAAATCGAACCCTACTTCGGAAACCCAAGTCTGGGACGTTTGAAGTACGTGTTAAAAAAACCGAGTCACGGTCTTTGTTTTTCGAAAGATTTGTGAGGAATGATTAGGCTTGATGATTTAGAATAGGATTTCGAAGAAACGGTGTGCATAAAAAAATAAAAGAGTTCTTCAAATCGAACCCTACTTCGGAAACCCAATTCTGGGACGTTTGAAGTAAGTGCTAAAAAAACCGAGTCACGGTCTTTGTTTTTCGAATGATTTGTGAGGAATGATTTTTAGAATAGGATTTCGAAGAAACGGTGTGCATAAAACAGTAAAATAGTTCTTCAAATCGAACCCTACTTCGGAAACCCAAGTCTGGGACGTTTGAAGTAAGTGCTAAAAAAACCGAGTCACGGTCTTTGTTTTTCGAATGATTTGTGACGAATGATTAGGCTTGATGATTTAGAATAGGATTTCGAAGAAACGGTGTGCATAAAATAGTAAAAGAGTTCTTCAAATCGAACCCTACTTCAGAAACCCAAATCTGAGACGTTTGAAGTACGTGTTAAAAAAACCGAGTCACGGTCGACATTTTTCGAAAGATTTGTGAGGAATGATTAGGCTTGATGATTTAGAATAGGATTTCGAAGAAACGGTGTGCATAAAACAGTAAAAGAGTTCTTCAAATCGAACCCTACTTCGGAAACCCAAGTCTGGGACGTTTGAAGTTGGTGCTAAAAAAACCGAGTCACTGTCGACTTTTTTCGAAAGATTTTTGAGGAATGATTAGGCTTGATGATTTAGAATAAGATTTCGAAGAAACGGTGTGCATAAAACAGTAAAAGAGTTCTTCAAATCGAACCCTACTTCGGAAACCCAAGTCTGGGACGTTTGAAATAGGTGTTAAGAAAACCGAGTCACAGTCGACTTTTTTCGAAAGATTTTTGAGGAATGATTAGGCTTGATGATTGAGAATAGGATTTCGAAGAAACGGTGTGCATAAAACAGTAAAAGAGTTCTTCAAATCGAACCCTACTTCGGAAACCCAAGTCTGGGACGTTTGAAGTACGTGCTTAAAAAACCGAGTCACGGTCGACATTTTTCGAAAGATTTGTGAGGAATGATTAGGCTTGATGATTTAGAATAAGATTTCGAAGAAACGGTGTGCATAAANCAGTAAAAGAGTTCTTCAAATCGAACCCTACTTCGGAAACCCAAGTCTGGGACGTTTGAAGTAGGTGTTAAAAAAACCGAGTCACAGTCGACTTTTTTCGAAAGATTTTTGAGGAATGATTAGGCTTGATGATTGAGAATAGGATTTCGAAGAAACGGTGTGCATAATAAAGTAAAATAGTTCTTGAAATGGAACCCTACTTCAGAAACCCAAATCAGAAACGTTTCAAGTACGTGCTAAAAAAACCGAGTCACGGTCTTTGTTTTTTGAAAGATTTTTGAGGAATGATTAGGCTTGATGATTTAGAATAGGATTTCGAAGAAACGGTGTGCATAGAAAGATTTTTGAGGAATGATTAGGCTTGATGATTTAGAATAGGATTTCGAAGAAACGGTGTGCATAAAACTGTAAAATAGTTCTTCAAATCGAACCCTACTTCGGAAACCATAGTCTGGGACGTTTAAGTACGTGTTAAAAAAACCGAGTCACGGTCTATGTTTTTCGAAAGATTTGTGAGGAATGATTAGGCTTGATGATTTAGAATAGGATTTCGAAGAAACGGTGTGCATAAAACAGTAAAAGAGTTCTTCAAATCGAACCCTACTTCGGAAACCCAAGTCTGGGACGTTTGAAGTAGGTGCTAAAAAAACCGAGTCACGGTCAACTTTTTTCGAAAGATTTTTGAGGAATGATTAGGCTTGATGATTTAGAATAAGATTTCGAAGAAACGGTG